>NW_027107369.1:160679-203012 GCF_000696795.3 Halyomorpha halys | reverse complement strand
AAACTAATCAAATATGAACTAAAAAAGATAGACATATTTCAATCATTATTACTATTATTTTTTTTTTAAAATAATTTTACTTAATTATTTTCTGATATATTTTGTTTCCTTATTATTTTTCTCACACAAAGCCATATTATATTTTCACTATTCATTATTTTCTTAACCTCTCATAGCTCCCTTCTCTAGTGATCCGTCACACAAATGCAATGTAATTCCAAAAAAATTTTCAATAAATAGAAATGTTGAAATAAATTGACAATAAACTAACTACCGCAGAAGAATAATTTTAAAAATCAAACAAATAAATAAGTTAAAAACTAATTATGGTTTTTATTTATCAAATTTAGTTTATTGAAGAGAATTAATACAATCTGCCAAAAATTAAGGGCATTAAGTATTATTGTTCAAATACACATTCATGCAATATTTTCAGAAATAGAAGAAGAAAAAATAGCTACATAATTTAAATATTAACAATGGTACTTCCTAAATAAAGAAAAAACAATTTTAAATAATAATAATGAAGAAATATATAAATAAAAGATAATAATATCTAATACTTCAATTAAAAAAAACATATAAATAAGTTAAAAAGCTTTAAAAAAATAATTTAAAAATAGGTAGTTCCCTTGTAGTTATGATGCCTAGGGTGTATAAAATAAAATAACATTTGTTTACTCAATTATCATGAAACTTTTGGTTTCTTATTTAAGGAAGCGTTAAGTAAGTTCCAACATTAGATATACCTCTTTCGTTTTCAGCATTATTTATTTTGTTTTTGGTATTTTCTTATTTGTATTCGTTCATTTTTTTAACTTTTTTTCAGTTTATTACCTTTTTTCGAAGCCATAAAGAAGAACTACAGAGTAGGCAGAAATGTAACCATTCTTGAAATCATTTTATACTTTGTAGTTCTGAATGCGGTAATCTTTTCCTTGCCTATACCGTCATTTATTTTCCTCAATTTCATAATTATTTTAATTGTTTATTATAATTTATTGTCATTTTGCTGAACAATTTACGAAATGCAATGCAGAACTATTTTTTAACGTACTCTTGTAAAGTATTGATAACTATTGTAGTATTGAGAGATCCAATATTCTTATTCAACATAGATGTGGGCCTTTTGTGGAAACCCTGATAAAGTAGATATCCTCTCTATGTTCGCTGGCGGACCGGTCGGTTCCAATTTCCCCATTCCTCGCCGTCCTTTATTGTGCCCAAGACAAGCTGACCAAGAGGCCCACAAGTGCGAGGATGAGGAAAGTTGATTAAAATCGATGTTCTCGACCCGCCACTTGACAACTTCTGACTCAGCAGCTATCGTATGCTGCCCTTTTCTCTTTCCTTCGGTTTCTTATTTACTGGAATTCAGTTAAAGTTCTCGCTCGGTAGGAATAAAATATTTTTCTAATTCAGTGAAACGGATGAAATTGGAATCTTTCTCATTATTTTGACAATGGGAAAATAGTAGTGGATATTGTACAATACACAGAGCCAATTTCTAAAGGATTAAATTGAATTGAAGCCTTTAATCCTTGTGTCCACTATTATCCATGGCTGGGCTGGCACCATAACAATGCTTCTTATCTTAAGTAGCTTCTACCTTCTGACAATGCTACTCTACCTCAATTGTTCAGTACTATTCAATTGTTCCCATAGGCATTTCTTAAGACATTGTTTTCGTGAATACAAAAATATAAAGTGAATACTTTTATACAAATGGCCCTATTATAAATCAGCAATAACCAAATATTAATATAAAATAATTAGCTTTTTTTGACGATAAGTCTTTAATGACACAACCAAAGTTTTAAAAACGTCTGGAAAGATTAAGCCTAGTGCATGTAGCAATACATTTAGATATTTGGTCATTTCATATGAATACTTTTATTATTTTAGGAATTCAAAGTGGGATTAGTGGACTTTTGTTGTTTACTGCGTTAGTTTTAACCGATTATAATGATCCATTATTAATCCTCCTTTTTTTTAATAATTTATTTATTGATATTTACAACTGTATACATATATATACAACAAGTAAATTTGCTGTAGGTGACATAGTGACATGATACAAACATGTGGAGAATCTATCCATTGATAGAACTCCAATAACATTTCTAGAGGAGAAGATGTTGAGGCCATCTTCTTTTCAGACGCCTAGAAGTATTATTAGGTAATGAAGGAGAAGCCAGGTTAGAAACAAGTGGATTTGGGTGGTTTAGAAGTTTATTATGGAAGGAACGGTATCTGGTTCTGGCCAAATCGGCCACACATGGAATATTGAAGTCCTGATGGATGACTTGATTTGTGACAAAGTAAGGAGCATTAAGGATTTTACGAAGGATTTTGGACTGTAATGATTGGATTCTGGAGGAATTTGATGGTTTAGTGGAGCCCCAAAGCTTGACTCCGTATGTCCAGATCCTCCCTTTTTTAAAAATATAATTGACTTTGTCTCCAATTGATTGCAAATTGTTTAGTATGCTATCTGACCATGGAAATGCGTGATTTTTCAGGGTTTTTTTTAATGCGTTTTTACTTGGACAATAGACAGTATATATGCAGCAACAAACATTACGACGGTGTTCTGGGGTTTTGTAACTAACGAACCATTTGCCGGTGGTTTCAAAATGTCTTGGCTGGTGAAACATATTTGGATAACCAACTTATGATTGCTGTGTAAGAAAACCCTTACTAAACAGTTAAAGGACTTGAAGCAGGACAGAATACAAGTGTATCGACATTTTCTTGATACTTAAAGACCATTAGTAAAGTAAAAAAGGTAGATTTATGGCTACCTCATAAACTTAATAAGCCGAAGCAATGAGGCTTTATGAGCCATGCCTTTCACTGCTTACAAGGCAAAAAAAAAAATAAGTGCCTTTCCTCTAAAAGACAATTACGTTTGATGAAAAGTGGATTGTATACAAGAAGCGTCGGTCAGGTCATTGGTTAAATATCAACGAAAGATCGGAACACATGCCAAAACCAAATTTTTGTCCAAAGCATTATTAGTTTCTGTTTGGTGGTCAATTCATTTATCCTTTATACCCAAAGGTAAAACCATCACATCCACCCCATACTGCAGCGATATTAACACAAACACTTATCAAAAAGCAACTTTAATTAGTTAATATGAAGGGGCCTTTATTCTTACATGACAACGCCAGACCTCATGTTACACGGCAGACAGTAAAGAAACTAAACGAGCTGTGTTACAAAGTCCTTTCACACCCACCTTTTCACCAGACCCACCACCATCATTTTTGCCGGACTTATCTCTTAACATATTTCTATCAGTTTTTGAGTAATTTCGGTAAAGTTAATTTTTTTAATCATTATCATCAGGTCAAAAATGAATTTTCTGTTTTCTTCACAAAACCCTGAATTTTTCTGGGTTCCGCTTAACTACGATATATTTCCTTATGTTTCTCTAGAAACCCTGACCAAATCACAACAAGTCGCATAATAGTACCTTTACTTTTCGACAGTTTACCTTTGACAAAGCAAATATGAAAAATGTATTACTAATTTATTTCGTCAAGTAGGAACATTATAAATATTGAGGACTAAATAAAAAATTAGCAAAGCTTTAAAAATTTAAATATCCGTCATATTATAGTCTAGTGGGTTTATTTATTTCCATCTTCATAAGGTATAATTAATTAAAATAAATGAGACTTGGCGTAAAGTAAGTCTCATTTTCCTACGTAATAATAATATACGATTACTTTATGTTTACTTAATATTTGTTTTTGATACAGTACTTGCAACACTCAAAGGTCAGGGGTATAGTATAATTTAACAGGGAGTATGATAGAGATTATTTCCCTCACTTTAACTTCTTATCTCAAAAAATGAGCTAAGCCACTGTCTATTTATTTTTTAATTACTATGTATAGCAAAAAGTTCAGTATGCAGGTTAATAGTCATTCCTAATTAATTTTATCTTTTTTGAACTTTTAAATTGTTTTCTTTAAAAACCACATTTTTTTTTTTTTTAATTTGACTTAGTTTACTTATGTTGTTTAAGTTTTATTACTTCTAAAATACGAAAAAAAAATGAATGCCGTTTGAACACATTCAAAATAAGTACTATCTTTCTAGATACATTACAAAGGATTCTCTAAATAATAAAAAAAATCTATAAGTATTCTTCTAAATAAAATACGTTTGAAACGAGATGTCTCTACGATTATGTGTTGAATTTTATTGTATTGAAGTCATATTGCTGATTTGTTCGTACATTAACATAATTTAATCAATCGATGAAAGAAAAAAACTTCTAAATAAAATACGGTTGAAACGAAATGTCCCCACGATTATGTGTTGAATTTTCAAGATATTCAAGTCATGTTGCTGATTTTTCCCTACATTAATATAATTTAATCAATCAATGAAAGAATTATTTTTTCTAAATAAAATACGGTTGAAACGAAATGTCTCTAAGATTATGTGTTGATTTTTTGAGGTATTAAAGTCATATTGCTGATTTTTTCGTTCATTAACATAATTTAATCAATCAATGAAACAATGAATTCTTCTAAATAAAATATGGTTGAAACGAAATGTCTCTACGATTGTGGGTTGAATTTTAAAGGTAGAGAAGCAGAATTACTTTCTTTACGTTAGTTTAGGATTTGAAAGAATTGTCTGATAATTAAATATTTTCATTAAAACTATGTATAAAATGTGCAAAGTTAAAACAACAGTAAGGCACCCCGATCAGTGGACTAGATCACGTATGACCATATGACTGTGGCCTTACCGTCTTCGACGTTTTAGTCCAGACATCGATGAGCGGCCTCTGCAGGTCTGGGTCTTCCCTGGACCTCCGCCAGAAGGAGGATGAGGAACCAGGACCCCTGAGGAGAGTCTTCACAGTCCACGCCAGAAGGAGGTCACGGAAGAAGAAGGGGTTCGCGCTCACCAACGTCATGAAGGAGCCGCTCAGAGTGGTCCATTCGGTACCTCTGGGATACTCCAATGGGTGAGTATGTAATTTTAAATAAATAAAATGTTTAAGCTAATAAGTAATAGTTTTATAATTGATAATTATTTTCTAGTTATACATCATTTTGTCGAAAAGGTCTAAGCAAATAAAAATTTACTTATTCTAAGCAAATTTAATCCAAGATGTAAGTAAATCTTTCTATAAATACTTTATAAAAAAATCTAACTCATCCGTCATCTTTTTTTAAAATCTTTTATTGTAAAATGAATGTTTAAAGAATTACGGATGAAATTTTTAAAATAAATAATTTATTATTTATAACTTACATAATATAAAAAGGAATAATATACCCATATAGTTTCAATACTTTTTCGTTATCTTTACACTCCTACGTTTTAGCCATTCTGGTCATTTTCAAGGATCTATCAATTCAAAAAAGTGTTTTTGAACTACAACAAAACATTTCATTCATTATGAGTTAATTTTAAAAACTTAATGAAAAATTACATTATTTACACTATCACAGCTTTGGTTATCACATAACCCATATGCCTTATTATTAGTAGTAGTAAATTATTTATCATTAGTCAATTCCCTATAAAACTACTTAAATTTGGAAACGATATGCACTAATTAATCAATTTTCATCATAATGTGCTAAATTGCCTATTATTTTTAGTGTTACAATTATTACAATAATTAGTTTACAATCTCTAGTTCACCCAATCACTATATCAATACTATATTGAGTAACCTACCACTACATTCCAAGTTCGCCAAATCTTTAATTTTATTCTCTTTTATTTAATCATTAATATGGGTATTTAAAAAACATATCAACATTAATTACGTATTATTTATCTTAACAAATCAAGAAAAAAATTATAATATTAAATTAACTTTGCTTTAAATTTCGGCATAATGCTGGTTCAAATTTTTTGTAAGCGATTTACTAAAAACAGTATTATAATTGATATTCTCTGATATATAAATAGGTTCCAACATTTTTTTTTAAGATACTGTTTTCTTTATGCCAAATCATTATATATCCAAAATCAAAATTATGTTTATTTTTGGAAACATGTTGCACCAATGCTGTTTTATTTGTGTCTGTATCCTTATTTTTACATCTTTATTATGCTCAAATATTCTTCCTCCGAATAATTGTTTGATTTCTCTTATATATATTCCTGGACAATTCAGACATTCTGGATCTTTTCTGATACTGTAAAAGCTTGGAATATTAAAAAAAAAAACATAAATTTTAAATTTAATATGGGCTGTAAATGTGTCTAAGTTGCAAGTAAATACAAAATTTCTACATTTTTATTGTTTAAAACTTTTTGATAAAAATAAAATGTTGATTCTATGACTGTTTCGGTTCGAAAAGAAGTAATACAAAAATACGAATATAAAAAAAAATCTTTAAAACTTTAAAGAAATATTAGTTAGGAGTATAATTCCAAGTTTATTGATAGCGAAACAATACAATAATCCAAGCGATGATGTATTGTTTAAAATAAACTAAATTACAGGTACTTCAGGGGAAATTGTTTAGAATATTCGGCAATTGAACCGTGTCAAACTATTTCAATTAGGGCAAGATCTATCTGTAATTAAGTACCATTTAATTCTCCATTGCTCTAATGAACTCAATCAAAATCGTAGAAGCCATTTTCGGCAAATGTACTCGGCTGTTGCATCGTTTGTTACCTAACATCAAATTCAGCCAAATATCTAAAATATATAGAAATAAAAATCATGAAAATAATCCTCAATTGATATTATATTGCAGAAAAATGTATGTATCTGAGTTGCTCTACGAAGGAGTACGATTCTATGCTTTTATGCGAATAATCGCATTCTTCTTCACTTATTGAGTTTTAATTATGAAGCAACTGTTTATATTTACAAATTTACCTCAAATTCAGGAAATACTACAATAAATAATGCTGAGAAACTAACAATTAATATTTAGTTAAATAATTTATGATACGAGCTCAATTATTCCAATCTCAGTCACCGGTTCAGGTTAGTTCCGGTTATTGCTGTGATCTGAGAGAAATATCCTAAATCCCCGTGTTTTAAGGAATCAGAATCTGAGACTAGCTGCAGTACAATTGAATTTTTATCATAATACAATAGGTTCATTAACCGGATTCAGTGTGCATTTATATAATGAGTTAAAGCAAATAACTAATTTAAATTTCTTTGTTTTAATGTATAAATCATCAGGTACTCCTAACATAATTAATCAAATTCAAATTTTATAATTAATCTGGTCCCCTCACATAGCATTTTGTATTAAAGTCACTGTATTCATCATTGCTTTATCTTTATTTTTAAATGAAGTAATAAATAAAATTTCATATATAAAACAAGGTTAAATATAAAAACATTAAAACATTATGTTAATAAGAATAAATAAGTAGACTAGATTAGTTATAAAATTTTGAATGTGAGGTTAATATTATGTTAAGAGTACTTGGTAATGGGGCGATAGCACCGAAACGGTATAACTGATAAATTAAAATAAAGATAATTAATAAAAATAATAATTCACTACAACTCATTTAATAAATTAATTTTATATTTTAATTATATTTATAATAAAAAGTAATCATAATGATAGAACCACGTGATTCAATTTCAGCTTCGATTTGCATTTAAAACACTAAACAAGTTGACTATTATAAGGCCTATTTGGACATACGGAGTTGAGCTTTGGGGCTCCACTAAACCATCGAATTCCTCCCGAATCCAATTCTTACAGTCCAAAATCCTTCGTAAAATCATTAACGCTCCATACTTTGTCACAAATCAAGTCATCCGTCATGACCTCAATGTCCCATATGTTGCCGATTTGGCCAAAATCAGATACCATTCATTCCATGGAAAACTTCCCAAACACTTAAATCCACTTGTTTCTAACCTGGCTTCCCCTTCATTACCTAATAATCCTCCTAGGCGTCTGAAAAGAAGATGGCCTGGGGATCTTTTCCTCTAGAAATGTTATTGGTGTTCTATCAATGGGTAGATTCTCTATATGTTTGTATCATGTCACTATCTCACCTACAGCGAATTTGCTTGTTGTATATATGTTATAAAGTTGTAAATAACAATAAATAAATGATTAAAAAAAAACAACTTAAAATCCCGAAACTTAAATTAACATTTCAAATTTTAGGTATAACTGCTTATATTTAGTTTAAAATTTAATTAAATTTAAAAAAAAATTATAATTAAATTATTAAGGTTACAGAAAATAAAGAAATCCTGAATTCAAAAATGACAAACCCAAGCATTGAATTTTTTAATAGAATTTAATATTTTAAATATTCCTTTTTTCGTAATACCTTGCTTTCTAAAATCTTAATCATTTGTTAATACTTCAAAATCTTAAAATTTTCGTAAGTTTTATAAAGTTAAATAATAATGTTTCCCATCTCAATAATAATAATTAAAAACCATTAAATAGAGTTAAGCTCTTCAATTATGGACAGAATTTGAGGTTTTTTAACAAATTACTTTTATTTGTGTATTTGTAAGTATTTACCGAGTCAGTTGTGATATGGGCAAAGTTAGATAAGCTTTACATATATATAATAATATTATATATCACAAAATAAGTTGTTTTTCGCAGGATTTTGGTATTCTTCAGATATTTTGGTTTTTTACGTATTTTTTTTTTCCTGCATGAAAAACCGAACTAAAGAAATTTTCAATGCCCTCGAAATATTATTAAAAAAATAATAAGTTCTTTAATTTTAGCTATACATAGGAGCAATGATGTTCACCAAAGAGCATATAAATCTGATAGCATGGTGTTATAAAGATATCAAGAATGCTGTTTGTGAAATGATGCTAGAACTTGGTGATGCCCACTGTATACACACTGAGCTCACTTGAGCTGGGAGATGAGCTCACAAACGACTCCACTGAGAGAGCCCTATATTTCCTGGCTCCAGATGTGCAGAGTCAGCTTGATCTATACCCCCTTCCTTCTGTACCCTATATCCTCTATCCCACGTCGTCTTCTTCAGGCCCAAATATGTTAAGTACATAACTGCAGCTGAATAAATATATTGAAGTCACGAGTACGTCAGTATCTGTGTGCTGAGCAGGAGTAAATGTGAATCTGTGTGAAGCATACAATACCGAATTACTTAAATTAAAAAAATTAAAGGAGTGTTTATTTTCTTGATCGTAGAATTATTATGTCTTAATAATTCCCTACCAGATACATAGTCATTCTTACATAATTAAGAAAACCGACAAACATTATATAATAAAAATATGATTAAACAATAATTTCGTTTTAATGTTCTATTATGATTTTTTTTCAATATGACCGTATTTTTTCATTTATTCGTAAAAAATAAAATAATAACAATCTATTTATTCCTATCATTCAATGAGTTTATAATGCTTAACTTGGCATTTTGTTCCTCCAAATTTTTGAATTAAAAAAACTATAATAGTAAAAAAAGTATTTAAATATAATTGATTTATTTTTTTTAATGTATGAATATTAAATAAACTTAGAACTTAAAATTTAAAATCTATAATATAAAAAAATCGTACATTTTAATGAATCAAACAATTCAATGAAAAATCTCTGCCTTTTTTACAATTAAAAAAGTTTGTTAAAAAATAAAATGTTGAGACTTGATGTGTATATATGAATACAAATTCAGATTAAAAAAAATGTATGAACAATAACTTTGTAAAAGCTGACTATTAAAAAATAAATCATAATATGGGCTGTTTATTTGGTATAATAATAAAAGTATAATAAAATAATTTAACAATAAGTAAATAAAAAATATCTACACTTTTGTTGCTAAAAATAAAATGTTTAGATTTTTAATTGTCTGATTCTGATTATCAATATGGCTCTTACAATTATAAAAAAATAATAATACAAAAATATGAATATGAGAAAAAAAAATCAATAAAATCTTAAACAAATATTAGTTATGAGTATCGTTCCAAGTGTTTTTGTGGCAGAACAATGCATTAATTGAAGATTTGATAAATTGTTTCAAACAAACTAAATGGTAACTGTAATTTAGAGGAAGCTGTTGAGAATATTCGGCAATCGAACCGTGTCAGACTATTTCAAAGACAAAATTTATCAGATATTAAATACCATTTAATTGTTCACTGATAATATTAATTTAATCAAAACCATGCAAGCGGTTTTCTAAAAATTTCTAAGATATTATAAAATATATTATAGAAATTAGCATTTTCGATTAAATCAATAATTTTTCTAATCTGACCACATTTTTTTTTTACTTTTTCGTAAAAAAAAAGTATATTTCATGTTTATTCCTGTCATCTAATCAGTTTATGGTATTTAACCTAGCAATTTTTTTCTCTCAGGTTTTTGAGTTCCATATATCGTAATAAAAGTTGTATAGTAAATTCTAAATCTAGATCACTGGAAAAGGGATACAAAGAAAGAATAAGATGTAAACTGTTAAGATAAAAATAGGAAAACTTGAAAAAGTTTTCTAGAAAGAAAGTTATGATAAGGACACACTAATGAGATATCACTATGCAGCTAGAAGAGATATCAGGTCAAACATACGCAGAAAAGATTTTTTTCCACACTTGTTGCTACTAAACTGAATTTCCCAATATACATTCGAAACGTTACCAAACCAATTATTTAGCAAAAAAATAATTTTAAGAAATATAAATATAAATTAGATTACTCGTTAATTATTTTATTATTTTTCTTTATCGATATTTTAAAGAAAATATTGCTGCAAATCAGATATTAATATCTTAAGTAAGATATGACAAAGGTTTGTTAAAAAAACTACTAGTTATTTTTTTTTTAAATCCTATACTTGTGAAATTTAATTGATACGACATACGAAAAGGTATCTCAGTATTAGTTGATAACTTGTTAAACTAAATTAATTAATTTTAATTTGTTAATAATATTATATACTTGTATGATTAATCTTTTTATAGAAACTATTTAAATTCGAACAAAATATACTTTAATGTTATTCAAAATAATTAATATTTTAAAATTTATCTTAATATTTTAGGTTCAATTACTGGATGAGTTGTGTATTTAATCAGTTGCATTGCATAACTCATGCTTATGATTTTTTTTTTTTTTAATAAATATTGACTCATGGCTACAGTAACATAATTCATAATTATGTGTCATAGCCAAATTTGAACCTGGGACCTTGGAGTTAGCAGTGTAACTAACCTTACCACTGAGTTACACCGCTCCCTTTACAAGAATACATTAGTTATTTCTTTGTTTTGTGTTTTTTAAACCTGACTGGGACATACCTACTAAAACGAGGACGAAGAGTTATTAAGTCACAATTGACGTAGTCACTTGGAAGTTACTAGCTCTCAATTTTCTGTCCATTAAACTTTAATGAAAGAAAAGAAACTTTACAACGGCCTGCGCTACGGCGATGAAAAAATTCAATTTTGGTAGGTTGCTTATTAATTTATACTTGTTGAAGGAATAAATATTATTTATGATGGCTAAGTTCAAACTTTTTGAAATTGAATTTCAAAATTAAAAATTTATAAATGTGCCTAGTTATCTAAAAATATAATTTATGTGTGTCATATTATACTGCATTAAAGATTTTAAGAAATTTTTGATTATTATAAAACTTATTATACATAAAATAAGACAAATAGGACAATTATCTAATTAAGATTCGCAATGAGTCAATGAATAATTTTGATATTTTTATTTTTGACCCCGTGAATATAGGAAATATAACGGATATAGATGGGAAAAGGGGGGAGGGGGAGTGGCGTCCGTAGTTGAGGTGGTTGAGGCGCAGGAATTTGCAACCTGGGAACAGCGGGCAGCGCCGGTTTGAATCCGGTCTGGGGGTTTGCCTTATTTAATTTCTGTGGTGGTCCCACAAACGACGAAAACTTGACCCCCTACCATGTTTAGAATAGGTTGGTTACCTCTTGATACCCCCTCCCCGTATATCAGAAATGACGAGGCAGAGGATCATTAAAAAAAAAAAAAGATCGTAAAAGGAGTTTGTGCCTGCTTTTTGCTCTTGTTGCCAGTTGTGAGTTAGTAGTCCTCAGTCCGAGTTAAAACTCAGTCAATTTTATGACCGTGAAATGAATTCTGTCACTTTCGGTAGTCCATAATAAACGTAGTTTGTAATGAATTTTAAATTTTTTAATTACCCTCCTCTGGAAAAAATTTCAGTTGGTACAAATATAAATATAAAAATTATATACAGTTGCTCAATCCTTCTTTGACCCGAAGGTATTAAAAGGTTTTTAGGGTACGTCTACTGTGTGCACAGAGTCGCAGGCGCTAAGTTACACTTCATTTATATGTCCATGAAATTCCTTTGAAAAACTTATCATAAATATTGTATTCTCACTATCTGTAATAAACGAGAAGCGTACCCACCTAAATAATGTTACAGAAGATTATTATTTTGAAATATTTGAATCCACAAAATTATGAATGTGATAATTTTAAAACTAAAGCTGGATTATTACATTAATTTAAATCAATATATGAATAAACGCCTTTCTTTACTATTTTTTTAGTTCGTTACTCCGTTGAATAATAAATATTAGAATTCAAGAATTGCTTATAAACTATGGTGGCTGTGCAGTGTCTTGATCTAGTAAGAAACAGTTTTAAGACAAACCTATACCAGTAAAAATGAGCCATGTCTTCTGAGTTAATTCTTCTTTACACGAAGAATAAACAAAAGGGAGAGTAAAACAGGTAAACCGGAATACTTTTAACTATTTAGGTAAAACAAGAATATATCAATTAATCAAAATAACAAAAATTAGTGTTATTGTCAATTAAGTCATTACAATAGTTGGATACTTTCATTTTTATATTTTGTAGTTTTCGATATGCTTTGAAACGAACTCTTATTAGACCTGAAAACTAGGGAATAGAAGGAAACAAAAGATAATTTTTTTTTTATAATCTTGAAGTCATAAAAAATCATTTTTTAAAAATAAAAGTGTTACTTTAAGTTTAATTTCCTTTTTTTATATTTATTATGTTGTCATGATTTAATTTGTCCATCTCTTCAAATAAATTTTTGTTTGTTCTATCATTTTTACCTGTTTTTAAATGTATATGATATAATGTAATACAACTCTATAGAAAAAAAAAAACTTACTTTTTAGTTCTTAGGTCATGAAAAAAAATCCTGCACTATATCATAGAGGAATATAATATTATAATAAAAATCTTGAATTTGATAACTATAAAAGTTATCTTAAATATTTTATAAATTATAATTAATAATTGAAATGGAAATAATCATACCCCATCCGTGTTCTTAGTATGTGAAAAAAAATAACAATTTTATCTTGCTTATTTGCTCTCTACATTAATGATCTATCAAATAAAAAGCTCTATGCTTAAGATCATATAGAATGGGCACACAAATTATTCTTTAGCTGAAATTATGGTTTGAAAACTTCAAACTAATTGCCATTTGGGCAGTTATTTAGTTCTTGAATTCTAAAATACTTCCCGGCTTACAATGAGACTTTTTGCAACTTATAAATTATAACTGTAAATAATCTTTCCTCTTTGATATTTTACAAATTGCAAAGTTCTATATTCGCAGTTATTTGAGGAGTTATATTAAAACTTCAATAAGTTTCAAGAAGTCCTAACTCCTTCTGAAGCTATTTGCTGACATCTCTATTGAAGGGTAATAATCTTCTCAACTTCTAAACGACTTAATAATTTGGCGATGGCTTAGACCAAATTTCTCTATAGAATCGATACCGATTGCCTCTCTACAATAAGTCAGCAATTTTCCTTGAGACATTTTTTGAGGGAATTGATTTCCTTTCGAAAGCAACTGATTTTGCATTAAAATTCTATGAGTATTACTTCTGAAAAACTAATGAGCATTAACTGTTTTGTTTTGTTCTATTGTTATGATAATGTTGCTAACCATCATTTATGACTGACGCTGATCAGTTAAAATAATAATATTGCTTGATAAACAGAAACTTAATTTTACTTACAAAAAATCAGCATGTAATCTACTATTTAGAAATATTTAATTTCAAGACGTAAATTAAGCAGCTTATAAAATACAATATAATTTAAATTTAAAATAATTTGTGGTAATATACTTTAATAAAGCTACTAGAGTTATTGAGCTTTGCTCACTTTTAGAAACATAGATCTGAATGCTGTAAAACTGGCAAAGTCACAATCATTAAGAGAATCAATAAGTAGACCAAATTAAGATTCGCGTGGAGCGGAATCAATGACCGGCGGTTTAACCGAATTTCGTACCTTCTGTCTCGAATACCCAAGCAAAAGATGTCAAAAGTTTTTGAAGTGCATTATAATCGATAATTACACCGGAGAAGAGTAATTATAAAGTGATTTCCAGATTTTTTTTAAGTGTTTCGTTTATAATATTTTTCTTTCTTCATCTCAGTGCTAGTAGGCATATAGAAGCCTTAGTCCATCTCAGTCTATTATGTGTCTCTGCCTGGAACTATTCTCTGGAGTTCAGTTGATCGAATGAGCAAATTTTTATTTATTTTTTCCGATCCCTCTAAAATAGAAATCAAAACATGAATTACTAAATACGTATTTTTTACATAAATCAGATTAGATAGAACCATTTTCTACCGTTGGTATTGGAAGGTATACCTTGAAATACTTAGCTGAGGTTTGATGAGTCCATTCTATGAGAATTCTTTTAAATATTTAGAGGTGATGGGCCTCCGCGTAATGTCACAGAAGAAGAAATAAAACAATTAGTAATTAAATACGAAAGATAATTAGTAAATAATAATAATAGTTAGAAGTCGAAATATAATAGGGAAGGGGGAGAGGAGCAAGAGAAGAAAAGTGTTAAGGAAGGGTGAGGTTTTTGGGGCCCTTCCTGCCCTGCCACCTCGCAGGAAGGGGGTTGGGGTGATTGAACGGAATAGTGGATTGAAGGAAGCAGGGATACTGTCAAGGAACTTGATGTGTCTCTATGTGATGTGTTGTTGTACTGTTTCTAGTTGTAGTTTGTTATTGATGTGCATCATGTTACCTCTATTTAGTGATGTTCCTCTGCAAATCTTCTGTAGTATGCTGTTTTGGTACTTTTGTAGTGATTTCAGTGCTGTTGGGTATAAGAAATGAAGTTCATGTGCTCCGTGTAGTAATGAGCAACCATGATCCTTTCCGATCTATGTAGTAATTATCAATGAGGACAACTCTTGGTAAACCAACACTAAGCTTTCTAATTGGCTTTGCCTCCATTAACCAATGGGCTTTTCGATCTTCTCCCATCCAACGAACATTATCATTCTAGTTCTACGGGCCTTCCTTGAGTACGTATTTTTAATAATTTATTTATTGTTATTTACAACTGTATACATATATACACATCAAGTAAATTTGCTGTAAGTGATATTATGACATGATACAAACATGTGGAGAATCTACCCATTGATAGAATTTCAAAAACACTAGGAGGATTATTAGGTAGTGAAGGAGAGGAGTGAAGGAGAAGCCAGCTTAGAAACGCGTTGGTTTGGGTGGTTGGGAAGTTTATTATGGAAGGATTGGTTCTGGCCAAATCGGCAATAAAGGAGACATTGAGGTCCTGATGGATGATTTGATTTGTGACGAAGTAAGGAGCATTAAGGATTTTGGACTGTAAGGATTGGATGGTTCAGTGGAGCCCCATGGCTCAATTCCGTATGCCCAGATAAGCCTTATAATAGTCATGTAGATCAGTATTTTGTAATTGATTGGAAGTTTGGATCGTTTGTCTAGTAAATGTTGTAATAGTCGGAATCGACAAGCAGTTCCTATCTTTTTAGTCTTATATGCCTTGAGTACTTTAATTACAAATCTCATACTAATATGGCTTAGACGTAGTTATTTCTTACATATTTCCTTCTGTTTTTTCCTACGACTTTCCTTAAGAAAAGCCTCATTTTCACTACCTTAAGCTGACTCGTATTCTTTTTAAGACCAATAAGAAAGAATAAACCGGAATAAAGACTCAAACAGCCGTAACTTTGTCTATTTATTTACTTCTCGTTTGGTGCAATTAGCGCTAAAGGTATTTGGAAGAATACACCGTTTGCTTTTCTTAATTAGTTCATTATCTCTTTGTCTATTTGACCTTCACCTCTTATCACAGTACCAAGATAACCTAAATATTCCACTTCTTTAAGTAACTAGAATCCTATCCTCCCAGTGTGCATGATTTCGCTCTTGCTTGGATTCATGCTCAATCCTTTCAGTCTTCATTAATCGACAGCTCTTTTGGACGTTTGGGTGGACCCAGATGGATGGATCTTGGGTGATTCAAGATCCATCCATCTGGGTCCACCAGTTATTATGTAATCTGTATTAGTGAAACCAGCACTGGAAGCAAGATCCATCCTACAGTTCCTCTAGGAGTTCGTGTGTGCATATTTTCCATACCTTGTTCTTAAAAAAATAAAATTGTGAGGGAATAAGACTCCCTTTAAATGTTCATTTCACGGCACATACCCAATTAGGTAGAATATTTCAGATTTAGTGTTGGAAAAGTGAGTAAAATACAGCTATCAGTTAAAAACTTATTTTTTTATTTTTTTTTACCATTTCATTAAAAAAATCCGAATGTTTGGTACAATAGAATTTAACGTGAATAGTATTTAAAAAAATAAGAAGTATTCCAATAATACTAGTATATGAGTTTACCACAAAATAATAATACTGCTGATACGTTCTGAAAAAAAATATTTTACTTGTTAAACTGAGAATTTATAAAAAAATAAATGAATTATGTCTATATATCTTCCATATTAACTATATTCTCTATAAGATTTGACTTTGATGGATTTAGTTGTTTTGTAAGTTAGAGTTAAGGCTAATGGTAGAGCAATTTCCATTAGAAGGAACTCCGCTGCTGTTACCAATATTGAAAGCATAGAATCTTTAAAGTTCTTCGAAATTATAAAACTTTTTCTATTAACTTTCAAAAGTAATTCAGTTAATCAAGTTTCCAGTTGGTAGAGGTGATGTGCTATTCAGATCATATTTTTTAGTTTTTTCTTTGTTTATGTGTTTTTCTTCTTATCGTGATTTGTACTTAGTCACTCAAAGAGATATTTTTTTTATGAGCGTTCAGAACCATAGAGATTGTGTTATGAAAATATTTCGTATAATTTCGATAGACAGAAAACCACTTATTTTCAAAAATTCGCAAAAATTAATTCTTTTATTTTTTAAAAATTGTTTTCACTTTAATATCTCATCATGAACAAAGGAACTATAACCCGGTACGGATTTTTGTCTCTAATTATCTCTATATGTGATATAGGTCCTCGCTAAATGGGGGTCTTAGTGGGGCTGGTCGGCCGGGAAGGATTTGGCATGGCGTACATCGACCCAAGTACTTGCAATAAGTGTCTGTTTCAAAGATAAGATAAGTATGGGCAAAATTGGTGGGTTTTTTTAATTTATTAACTTTTTAAATATTTGAAATTAAGCATCTAAACGCGGGGCCATGTCCCTGAAGCATAAGTCATTACCAATTAATGTTTTATATGATTTTATACAGAAAGATTTTTGTGTTTCTCGACAGCAGCTGGAATTTTATTGATCAATGAATAAAAAAAATATTTATATTATAAATATTTAGGTAATAAAATGTCATAAAGTCACTTTTACGTCTCGTCAAGATGGAAAATTTAAGAAACATTTTACACACATAAATTTCTATAGCCTTTTAACTTATAGCAACTTTAATTTTTCAACCTTATGAACCATAAAAAAAGGCCGGTATATTTATAATAGGATCAATTAATAAATAAGAGCATTACTTTTAGGTCTCGTCAAGATAGACAATTTTAGAAACATTTTCTAGGCATAAATTTCTGCGGCCTTTAGACTTATGACTTATGACTTATGACACCCTTTCTACCAAATAATTACAGCAAAAAAAAATAATAAAACTAGTCTAGTTTGTTCTTAAGAAATTTAATTAATTATTTTTTTTTTTGCAGGTAAGAATGAAATGCTGAGTAAATCACGTTTCAGTGAGTACTTACATGATTTAAAAATAAATAAAAGTAATTTGTCCTCTTGCCAAACATTTAAGGGAAATGTTTTAACAAAATAAAACTAAATTTCCTCTCAATATAGGTAGTATATTGGATTCAAATATATTTTGTTTATAAACGTTATATGTGTAATAAAGTTTTATTACACATACTTCAACTGTTAGACCTAAACTGACATCATTGTACCCAAGTATTCCTTATATTTCAATGGAGGGAACAAAAAAAAAAATGTGTAATTTATATATTTTTTGGAATTTCATAAATGATGTTAGGACTATTTCAGAAAGGCTCTTTGAGAGAGCCTCTTTTCCACTTCAAATTCGCTTAATAACCACCCTCTTGTATTATTGAACACGAGCCAAGCCTCGTTTGTAACAAACGTGGTTCCATTTAACTAGCGATTAAGCCTTGTTGGCCTAATTAGTGATGACTAGTTATGAGAGGATCACTAAAATTAGTGTCTCAAGCCTTACTAATCCCTAGCGAGTGGTTAGGTCTGCAGTCTTAGATAAACCACAAACTGTCTGTAAAAGCGCCTACTGTAATTAATGTATTTTATGATTCTTTTAGATATATTATTTAAATTTTTGTTTTAAATAAGTATAAAAGTTCTACAATCCAGACACCCAAATCACAACCTCATTTACTGAAATTATAAAAAAAAGAAAAAGAAAAAAAAGGATGTTATATTAAGCTCTTAACTTATTTTACATTCCAAACAAATGCATTTTTTTTAACAATATGTCATTTGTTTAAAACAGTGAATTGTTAGAAAAAGTTAGGTTATATGTTATTTATGTATGCGCAACTTACAACGTATTAGACATAAACCAGTCATAATTTAATATTTTGTATCATTAAGGAATCTAGAAAAATTATGGCTTCATACTACATTGTTTTTTTTGTTTTTTTTAGTAGTTCTCAGTACGTTCCCGATACTCTTGTTGTACCAAATCCAAATGTTTGGTATCCCTACCAACCAGAAGGCCTGAAATTCAGATCGTAAGGTCGGGATAAATAAATAAGCTTTGTTTATTTGTGTATTTTGCTGGCCTTTCCCCCCGATCATCTTCTCCTTACATTGATATACGGCAAACTGTAAGCACTTCGTTTCTTGTGACACGTATGTTTTCACTTGTAACTGTTTTCACTCTTCCTTACTGTTATATGATAATCCAATTTAATTATGACTTTCATTTTTGAGTACCAATCTTAGAACAATGGCTAGAACAATGGTCATTCAGTGAAAATTCCCCTGAGCGATTTTTTTATACCAATTCTGACATGTGTGCTCTGTTGGACAATCAGCCCCTCAACCTTCACTTATCTCTTTAAGATACGCAGCCGCATTCCTTTCTTTATTTTAATATAAAATGTGTCGAAAAGGTTTATTTTACCCTCCACTCCCGCCCTCCGTAGTAGTCTTACTTATCTGTCTTTTCAAACGGACAATTTCAGCGAGTAGGTTGGTCGATGATCGACATGTCACAATCTCACAAGAGGAGATCGTAACGCTAAAAAAATTCCTTTCTTTATTTAAATATAAAATGTGTCGAAAAGGTTTATTTTATCTTCCCATGTTAAAAGTCGCAGGAATCTTTTTGGGTGTAGAACAGGTTTTTGATCATGTTTGGTACTCTGGACTGCTTTGCAAACTCCGTAAGTTCATAATAACCCTTTAATTGTACCACAAACTTTTCAATCCCAAATCACAACCCTCGAAGAATGGTGATGTAATTGGAGAATTAAAGTCTATCCCATCAAATCACTTTTACGCTTCGTCATAAATCTACCGACTGCCCTACAGTATCATTTAATAAAGTTGCTCTTACTCCTGAAGAACAGATCCGCTACCTTGGACTACACCTGGACAAACTACTAACCTGGAATCCTCACACAAGACTGAAAAGACAGGAAACTGCATGTCGATTTCGACTATTTCAGCATTTACTAGACAAATGACTTAAACTTCCAATTCATTACAAAGTTTGAGCTTTGGGAATCCATTAAACCTCTAAAGTCTCGTGCCCAATCCTTACAATCCGAAATGTTTTGTGAGATCCTCAATTCACATGACTTTGTCACAAATAAAATCATCTATAAAGACCTTAATGTTCCATATCTAACCGACCTCGCCCGAACTAGATATCAATCTATCTCCCATTATAAACTTGCAGACCACCCAAACCAACTAGTTTCAAATCTTGCTCCCTCTTCCATTCCAGACGAGCCTCCGGGATGCCTGAAAAAAATATGGCCTGGAAACCATCTAATATAAAAATATTATTAGACTGATACCAATAGGTAGTTTCTCTGCATACCTGTTTCACTCCATTATGATATTAAATCAATATATTTTTATATAAATTTAGTTATAAATATTATTAAATATTTTTTTTTTAATAACTCAATGTAAACTGACATAATTATATATACTAGCCATTATATAATTATGATATGAATGAGAACTGTGCCGATAATGTTGGCGTATAATGATGGGGCAATTGGCGCTGGCCATTAAGTTAGTTAGTAGATAGCCTAAGGTTACTCTCGATTCAGGCTTAATTTCAAACCATTTTGCGAGAGCGCTATTTCAGAGGCTCTATAGCTTAGTAATCCTCTGCTGATAAGATCAGCACTTTATCGGCTTATTTACTGAGCTCTAGACCAATAAGGAAGACTCTTTTATAACCCTATTATTCTATTTTTTTTTATTTTTTGGCCTTTCAGATCTGATTATAAAAACATTTTACTATATCACTTTTTGATTATAAAATAATTTATTTCTAACGTTAAATACACAATGAAATTATCCCCGAAGGTTTTATACGGATGTCACTAATTATCCTTTAAATTTCATACACGATGAGCTAGAAATATTCATAATCAATAATACTATATCTACTAAATAATAAGTTTATTAAAATCTTGAACTAAAATATACCGGACCAATTTACCGAAACACCAAAATATTTGGAAAAAAATATTTCCACACTATATTAATCTAGAATTTAGGCATCTTGGAACCTTTCAGTACCCTTTAAAATAGACAAGTTAAAAAATAAATAAATGAAAAATAGCTATAAATTATTTGCACAATATTTTTCAAATTTAAATAAATGATTTGATAAATAGGATTGAGTTCCTGATCAGAGAAACAGAGGAAAAACGTGGGACTTTAGTGTTTTACCATTCTGTAATTAGGTATCCGACTTATTAATTACAATTTGAGGTACTAAGTCATGAAACCAGGTATCTTATGTTAATTAATAAGTTTTTGGCTTCACGGGCAGGTTTCTGTTGCATGAGGGCCAGCACATTTAACGCACCTAGCCTGGTGATGGCAATAGGCTTTTGTATGTTCTAAGTTTTGATACCTGGTGCACTGAACAATAATAGGGTTTTGTCTGGGCTTCTCAAATTTATCTGTTGAGCAAACCAGCCTTGTAACTTGAAATATATCGGTATTATTTCGGGCTGGCTCGAAACCTACAAAGAATAAAGGCAGTGGGTATTTTTCTGTGGGGAAAAGAACGCACGATATATTTCTTACATTGTGGCCAATTTCTTCTAGGCGTGATTTGATAGCGTTAGTGAGAGTAGTTGAGTGAAGACCCCTTAAAACCTCTCTGTATGCCTTTTCTTGTTTTAATTGGTAGCAGTGAAAATCGTAGTTTTATTGGGTCATATAATTGACAAGATTTTTATAATGTTCCTTTGTGGATGTGTTGATCTTGATCTTTAACACGTGAAAAACGCCTAAAGTTTGGCTGTCCGATCAAGTTGGCAATTTATTGACCGAACGAAATAAAATTTTCAATTTTACTTACAAAGATTGGAGGTGGTTCAGGACCAGAAAATCCTTGAGTCTCTGGAGTGTTGTTAGGTGGATTTTTTACACTATTGGAATTATTGTTGGTTGAGGTTGGAGGTAATTATTTCAGGTTTCGTGGCTGCAGTGGTCTGACTGCTAGTTTCTGGCTGTTCAGCTGCCTCTTTGGATTTAGCTGGTTTATATATATATTTTTTTTATGAATTGCCCTCCGACCGGGGGGCAGCCTTTCTGTGCCGCTGTGGAAGGTTACGTCTCTTTAAATACTGTGAATCTGCCCCACTTATTAATTCACTTTTATTTCTGTTTTTGAGGGTTCGGAAAAATTGAAATTACAAAAAAAAAGAAAGTAGGAAAATTATTTTAGAAAGAAAATAAACTATGCACAAAATTACATAAAATTGTTAAATAAAACATTCCTCAAATAATTAAATTAAAAGTCTCTGAAGTATATAATAATAATAATAATAATAAATAGTCTATGAATTCGAACTCGGGATCCAACGGAGATTATATTGAAGTACGCAGAACCTTGGCCGTGAAATATAGTCTTAAGACAAGACCCCTAGGGGGAATTACCTATCACAAGAACTATCACCAGTAGTTGAATGTCAACTATTATTTGATAATTTCCAATAGAAAATCACGCACCTCCACTATATGAGTGTATAAAAGTGTTCAGCTAATTATAAACTCACGCTATGTGAAGTCTGAGAGCTGGATTTGAGCTATATCCCATTTGACTCGGTAACAATTGCAGAGCTATGTGTACAGTGAACTGCACTTGCGGCCATGACACATGAGACGGCGAATAGATTTAACTCCAGAAACGACCAAGGACTAACAAATATAGGGATCATTTTGAATTTCCACCTTATATGTTTGCAGATCTTTCTGTTCCTTGTTGCTGTTGGTGTTTGTTAGGGCTTAAGGGCGTAAAATCTATGAGCTGTCAACTCTAATGTTTCTTATGTTATTTTCCCAGATATTTCCATGTATTCCTTTGATATTTCGTAGTATTTATTATTATCTTCTTATTTATTTATTACTTTTTTTTTTGTTTTAGGTCAATGTCACTAAACTGAACTATTAAAATTTGTGTACCATATTAATTTGGTATTAAAACTATTAAAATTTCTATTTTAGCAATAAATGTGTATTATTTTTAAATAAACAAAAATCAAGCACAGGAAAAACAAATTCTAAATTTATATTCAAAATATCATAATACATAACGAATCTTCTATTAGATAATAAATTAAGTGCAGGTATTGCAGCTTGAAGCAGACTAACACATGCAGAACAATTTAGTATAATATAATTATTCAAATTCAGGAATTCTTATTAATGAAAGTTTAACAAAACTTGATTACTTATATTATACTAAATTGTTCTGCATGTGTTAGTCTGCTTCAAGCTGCAATACCTGCACTTAATTTATTATCTAATAGAAGATTCGTTATGTATTATGATATTTTGAATATAAATTTAGAATTTGTTTTTCCTGATCTTGATTTTTGTCTATTTAAAAATAATACACATTTATTGCTAAAATAGAAATAAATGTAAATTTACGGTTGGGGTTACTCAATTAAAAAAACGAAAAGAAAAAGAAGCTAAAATTTATTATTGTTTAATCCATATTATTAATTTAATTAACTAATTATTATTAGTTTAATCAATATTCTTTTAAATTCATAATATTTTTTTTTATTTTTTTTATCTTGTGTTTGAATGTTTATAACAATTTTAGATTAACGCTGTAAGCCGTTGGGCACATAAAGCAGTCCGATATTACCTGTGGGCAGTTCCTCGCAATTTATTTATTTTCGGAGCCCAGGTTCTTGTTTCTTAATTAACTTTTTCCTTTGCTCTTTCATCTCACTCTTGTACATTTTCCTTTACATTATTAATGGAATTAAATATCTCAGACAACCTCAAATTCTTCTCTTCCCTCATATGTACTATACATATATATTACACAGCCGTTGGTATCCTTTGCGGAAATTAATATATTTTATTTAGGAGTTATTTTTATTTATATTTTATTTTATAATTCAGAATCAACGGGTGTGAAACCATATTTTCTTTTTAATATAAAGTATTCCTAACATAATTTTATCTATCATAAAAATTATAAATAAATTAATATTTTAGTCCTTTTTATTTCTATGATAAATAGATACTTGTTATTAGAAAAAAATCGTCGCTAAGTTTTGATTTAAATAGTTTAGATGTTGAAGAAATCGTATCCATGAAGCTTTAGGCCACATTTTTTTTCTAATATTAATTGTTCAATATTGGTTGATTGAAATATCTGATCAATGATAAACAACTAATATTCGTTGACTCATATTTTTTCCTCTCAAAAACGGTTAAACTTGGTTTACAATATGTTTTGTTGTAACAATGTAGGCATTGTAAACTTTTATGGAATTACTTGGCTCATTTTTTAGTCAAATGAATTTAATAGTTAATATAAATTAGTAAATAATAATATTTTTTTATGAATAGAGTCATGCTGAATTATATATTTTATTATTTTTGTATATTTTTACAATCTAGTGGAGTGCTGAGCAGTGGGCAAAGGAAATGTCAGTTTTTTGTAATGCTTTTTATTATTTTATTTATTATTACTTTTAGTTATCCGTACTTACGTAAACTTTGCATAGTAGCCAATTCAAAATAAATGAGATCATTTTTAATTTTGAATAAGTCAACCAGTTAATATCACATTCTTCTACATGTTTAATTATATAGTAGTTGTAAATAATGAAAATTTACTACTAATAAAAATTTAACTTTTTTTAAAAGAAATTGTTATAATGTTTTAATTTTGATTTAACACTACATTGGTTCGAATAAAGGAATATCTCGTAATCATATAATAATAATTTTTTTCTCAATTAAATCGAATAAATTATTTTTGATATATACTATATATATACTCTTATTCCGTGGTAGCATCATGGAAGATTTCTCCAGAGATATCTCATAAAAGCCTTAGATGACTTTATCATCCCATTTATGAACATCATATGAGACGTGGGAGATCATCGAGTTTGTCCTCAATGCTATCCTCGTCTTCATTCTTCCTCTACTTCTAAATAAATTTAAGACAGAGCTATTTCTTTTTTATGAGCATTCATGAAAAAAAATCCTATATTTTAATAGAATAAATTATTTTTATATCGACAATTTTATAAATTTAAGGATAAAGAAATTTAATGAAGTAATTAATATTTCTTTATTTGGAATGTGTTTTCCAAGCGTTATAAAATATCAACGATGTCATAATCATGGGTATGTAATTAATTTAATATTTTAAGCTAACTATTGGGCCATTTTATATAAACTGCCTGTTTTCATTATTTCAGAAATTGGAAGTGGGATCAGTGGACGTTTATGTTTAAATATTATAATGAGCCACTATTAATACATACGGTAGTATACCATCAAATATGATCATGGAAACACGCGCTTTACGAGTATTATTTTTTTATGATTGGAGAAGTTTGTCGGGGGGGTGCGGTCAGCAAAGAACAACATAAATAAACAAAACCATATTTATTTATTTGATGCCGACGTTTCGACGACAGGCCTACCTTCTACGCCATAACCCCTGATGAAGACCTGAAATTCAGGTCGAAACGTTTAAGAAACAATAGGCAGCTTATTTAGATCCGATACGATGTGCAGATAACAATGTGATAGGAGTGGAAATAACAAAAAGTAGTGGAGGATGGCGATGGTAATAGGGTGAAAGCTGAGAGAGCTGTCTTCAACTGGAAGCCGACATTTGGACCAGGGAAATACAATATGATACATCTCGTCTGAGGCACTTGCAATATTTCATCTCTACACTAGAGAGATACCCTAGCTCAATTTTAGGTTTCCATCTCGGGATTGTTTTTATTATTATCCTTCTAATGGAATGGCCTCAAAGAACAATTCCACAGGAATAGATATAATAATGGGTTTACGTTATTTTTGGTAAAGGCATTTTCAATAAAAGTTAATTATTTATTAACGATAAAAATATCCGAATTGTTATCGAATAATGAGAAAAAAAGGAGAGATTTTTTTTAAGTACTTTAGAAAAGGACAATTAATTTAACAATCTTGATGTAGGTATAGTCACGTGGGAAACAAAATAAAAATTAAACAAGAAATTGTTTAAAAAGAATAATTTCTGTGCAATCCTGAGGATTGGTTAAAATAGTGAAGCATTAAGTTGTTAATATTTTAATAAAAAAACACATTAATTATCGAATGTAATTTAGCTAATAATATAGATATTATAAAATAAAAACCACTTTAAATAATGTCCTTTCTATTGGTGTAATACATATTATTTATTTTTTACGTATTAAAAAATTAATAAGCGGTATAACAAATTATTATATTTTAAAAAAATAATTAATATACGTTTAAGCAACTTTTGGTTTTGAGTTTAACTCATTAAATTAGTATTCATTAATTCACTTGACTCACCAGTATCATCTTCTTCCTGCCTGTTATGACATTGAATTGCAACCTATTTTCTTTTTTTTTTTGTTCGAGTACTTTTCTTTATTCATTTATAATTTTATAATTTAAAATTTACAATACAGTCACAATAGCAGAATAGTAACCATAAATACATAGGTTCTGTTTAATTGTCATTTACTATTGTTATTGCCTCGTATTATAACCTAGTAATTTAATTAATTACTAAATAACTCAGAGCTCCTCAGTTTAGTTATTTGTATTATATGAATTATGTATATCATATTCTACGCCTCATTATAAGTACCAGGATTTCTCTGTTTCAGCTATATGAAGCAGTTTATAATTTCTTTCTTATTGTTTCAGTGTATTTTCTGAAGCTCTCTTCCCTTTTAATTTAATTTTTTATCCTATATATGAAGGAGACAGTCCTGGATTTGGTTAAAGAGAACACAAAATTATTAACAGCTATTTATTTACCGACGTTTCGTCCCACTTTGTAGAGCTTTACCAGGTCAAAAAAGATACAAACAATTAAAAATATTCTGACATCATAGAATAATATGATAAAAAAAGTAAAGTTAGGTATAAAAAAAGAATTTAAATATCAGTAAAAGGGAAATGACAAAATAGATAAATGAAGAAATAGATAAAATAGTTATACTATAAAATAGATAATGATAATTATTTTTTAAAAAAATACGACACAAGTAAAGTATATTAGGTTTTAACTTAATAATTAAACACGCAAAAAAAGAAAAGTATATATGAAAAAAAAATTCAGGAAGTAACTTGAGAATAAATAAAGACCGAGAAAGAATAATTAAAAAATAAAAATACGATAATAATAATAAGTATAAGAATACATAACTAATATTAATAAAATAAAAAGGTCATATACCGATAGACAATATAGTTAAGATAATACAAAGAAAAATATAGATATAATACAACAAATATAAAAGAAGTAAGTAAAGACTATTAAATATAATGGTATAAACATAAACATACAAAATAATTAACTAATGAATGATAACAAACGTTTTCTGTTGCTATGTTCTAGTTGCAGATTTACTTGGGATGCCGCTGAAGGCAATTATCCAAAATTAAGTTAATTAATTGATTATAAATTGAGTCCTAAAAACTATTATTATAATTGGATTCCTTTCCAAAGGCTGTTTGTGTGTTTACCAGTTTACCAATTAAATACCTTTATATTTATAAAATGTTCTTACCATTAATGATATAGGATAATAAAGAGTGATATATTGGGTTATATAATAGTATATAAACTACATAAAGAAACTAAGTATTTATTTACAATTTGTTATTATGATTAAAATGATTCAAATGATTCAGATAAAGGTTGCCATAAAATATAGATTATTACATGATTACTTATTAGTTAATTTATACTTATAGCTGCTGATGCCGTGGGATGTAGTGCCGTAGGTGTCTTCTGTTTCATCAGGGATGTCCAGGTCTCGTGGCCTTCGTCTGGTCGAAGTGCATCCTCTCAGTCTCCCTCCTGCATTGTGGCTCCGTCTAAGCCTTCATGTTGAGTGTCTCCCTGTCTCCTCTTCTAAATTCCCTCTTGTCTTTTTCTCCCACTTCCCTTTTGGGGCGTTACCTTATTTTTAAATCTCTTCTCTGATTGGTTATCGATGTCCGAAGACTCCCGAGGCAGGGGTCCCCCTACTCAGGGCCGAGGATGTGTAACAAAAAGTTTGACTTCTCCAGGAAGGGCCTGCACCTGGTTAATTTGATTCTGGTCCCTCGTCCCAAACTATCATTTTTGTTAGAACACTTAAAGGTTAGCCAATCTAATTTTCTCAGGGGCCTCTGGTAATGTGACAAACTTAATACAGATGTTTTCATATCCGAGGATGCTAAAAGCTTCGCAGAAGGATAACCTGACCAGGTATAGGGGCAGATGACGAAACACCTTAATAATACCCCGGATTGTCAATACATAGCACTGTATATACTGTATTGATCGTAATAATAACATTTTATCTAAATTAATGATATATATGTAAAAATTAAAAAAAGTATGAATAAATTATTTTTAAAAATTATTAAGTATTGAAATGAGCAAAAAAAAAATTAAATAAATAAAAATGTAGTGATAGGAAGATAGATAAGATATATATATTATATCAGTAAATTGTGTCTGTTCACTTTCTTCCTTTTTTCCCTCTTTCACCAAATATTCTCTCTTATTTACTATGCTCTCAATTTCTTTTCTTCTTCACTCACACAGGATTTGCTTCAAGGCCCAAAGAATAGATCCGTTACAACCAGCGTAATTTTAGTGGAGTGAAAGGGCGTCTCCTGGACAACTACGCTATGGCACCACCATTAATTTAAAATTTATATTAAACCTGGAAACAAAATTATATCTCAAATTCCATGAGAAAAAATTAACAAATTAAGGAAAAACTTTTTTTCCTGCCCGTATGATAAAACTGTATTCCAGTTCTCTTGAAAAGCAGTGTTGTGAAAGTCCAACGTCAATAAACGCGCATTAGGAATAATAAATCCGACATAGGATTTTGTAAGCAGCAAATTTGTACAAAATATTTGTATACGATTTTTTAAAAATATTTTTCAAATTAGGAGGTTTTATTTTGTACTAGGTAATTTTGTGAAAAGTTCATCCTTTTAAAATAAACAAATAGAAGGATAGAGTTCTAAATAGCAATATATACTATAAATACAGTTATAACACACCTAGAACAAACAATATAAATAAAAATTACTATGATATTATAAAAAAATTATAGTCACAACATTCACTAAATTACAACAGTCTTAAAAGATGGAATAAAAGTTAGAAAAACAAATTAATAATGTGGTTCAAAAAGAATCTGGAAAAGTCAAATAGTAGTGTTGATGAAGCAGTCTTAAACAGATATAAATTAGATATAACAGTACATTCAATTTTATTTAATATTTATAGAATAAAAACATTACCAAATAATAATTTAAAAAGAACAACTAATATAGTATATTTTAAATCTTCAATTTTTAAAAAGAAATTCTATGGTATACTACAGCTGCTGGGTAACACATGTACTCCAGGGTTTGTAGCGATTCCAGATTATTTCTTTTTTTTAATTCCGTTGATTGACAACCACATAAAATAGAGAATCCCACCATAGACGAAGTAATTCTGGCTATAAAATGGAGAATCATCAAGTTGTAGCGACCTCTATTTGTTCAAATTTATAACAAAACCGCTTATTTAAGTCTATTAAGTTGTATTGCTTTTAGTGATGTGTTGGGAACAGAGCTCGCAAAGTTTGTACCAGGTGCCCGAACTAAAATTAATCGGAGTTGTGGACTTACTGCTCTGTTCGGTTACTATAAAGTAAGAGAGTTGCTGTTAGAAGCAGGCTGCTGTGTTGGACGTCTTGATACATTTTGCATTTGTTTGGTAATGAATAAATTCGTGAAAATGAAAAGGAAAAAAATAACACCAGTCCCCAACTTTTTTTATGGATTCTAGATGTTAAACTTTATTTTATTTACTTGATGTATTTTATGTACAGTTGTAAATATTAATAAATAAATTTAAGAAAATAAAAAAAAAAACTTTTTTTTTTTTAATGAATTTATTTATGAAAAATACAAAACAATTATATATTCAACCAATTTAAAAACGTGTAGAAAATTTAAAAAATATCCGTTTGTCGAAGCCTATTTGTAATTTTAACATAAATTTAAAAAAAATAAAATAAAAAAATAAGTTATGTGCTTAAAAAAAATCAACTAGTCAGTATTTCAAAACAACAATGCGATATTTATTTTAAAAGGAATAAAACAATAATATCCAACTTGTAACAAACTGTGGTATGGCATTGATCACTCACATCTTAACTAACTGAGCTCTTTCTAGTGTACCCAATCGTTCATAGCTGTTAAGAGCTCTCCAATTACAGCCATTTAATAAACTGAATAATTGGAGTGTAGGTCCGCAGCAGGAAATATCTTATTCTGATTTCATTATACTCGTGATATTTTCTCAAGGAGTGAATGGTATATTCCTTTTCTTCGGAGGAACATATCAGGCAGTTATCGGTATCATCATGCTTCTATTGTTTTACACCATACCAAAAATCATTACCAGATTAAAATTGACATTTAAGTATGTTATGTCTACTTTACTACTATGAAATTTACTACGTACGACTATGAAATTTAAAATAATGACTTGTCTTGAAAGCTCTCCTAGTGATGACATCTTTATCTTCGTCCTAATTCTACTATGAGCATGAATATAAAAGTATTCTGCTAGTGCCTTCCTCCCTGTGGTACACGAATCCTTCGAAGTTGATGTGGTTGGAAAAGTCGCTTACATTGTAAACACAAACTCAGAATTCTGTCCTCCGGCGAATCGTCCGTGGAACTACACTACAGAGGGCCAGAAACACCACCATCCACCAGGACCTCCAGCTACTCCCAGTGACGGAGTATAAAGGCCAAAGGCCTTTGATGGGCTGAAGGCCTCTGCCAACCCGCTCTTCAGAGATATCGCCCCTCCACCAAGACCTGGGAGGTAGCAAAGCACTGTCCCCTTAGTAGACGTCCTCGCCGAGGGAAGGACTTCGGGCTCTGCAGCTTGAAGTCATCACACCACCACCACCAGCCGGAATGGTCCCTCCCCATTCTATGTAAGCCCCCATCTATTATGTTAGCAATGTAAAACCACCTTCAGCGGACACTGTAACCCATCTTAAACTGTCATACGGCAAACAAAGTCAATATGTAAAATTTGTATATATACTATGTATTATATTATATATTTGTAATTGTAATTATATACAAATAAAGAGGATTTTGAAAATAAAAAAAAAGAACACAAACTGCTGCCCAACGAAAAATCTTCGTCAGTGGTACATGCCAACATTGTAGTTTCGGCAGTTATCGCAATGCTATATTTGAGACATTGTGCATCAACATTTTTGATATAGATACCCCAGTAGTCCGGGAGAACTTATCCCGCCTCTAGGACCTTTCCATCATCATGTATCATCTGAATCGCATTATTCTTTCATCAGTTTTCTCTTTGATATTATCCATGTAATTATACTTTTTTAAACTTATATTTTTCCTTATTTAAGTAGAAAAAGTTTCCATCTAAAATTTGGACAGATCATAAATAAGCAACATAACTATATGCATTAAATTAATAAGGAAACAGAAAACAAAGTAATATAATCTTTATGATACAGGAAGATTTGGGGATCGCCGAGGATAAATAATTAAGAATAAAATAAAATAAAAAGGAAGTTAACTAGTATTACACTTATTACATATTATTATTACACTTATTACATTTATACACATATTAAAATGATAAGAAGAAACACTTACATTAAAAAATAAAATTATATTATTTGCTTTTTGTGTTTCTTTGACTTCTCCAATTCAACGATTTGATTTATTTTATTATAATAAAAATGTTTTTTTTCTGGATTTCCTGTTTAGGAAGTCTGATAAATTCTAATAACATATTTCTATAAATTTTTGAGGCTAAACTTCCAATGATGAATATAATATAAGCTATGTTCTATTTTTCTTCATAGTTGTACATTTCGGGACGATTGTTCCATATTCATGTACCTTAATAATCCCTATACTTGTCATATTTTCAATTTCACTATTGAAATCATGGCAACCATATAACTGTTGAATATTGAAATACAACGGTTGAAAACATTTTTTATATTACTTTAAATACTTTTTTTTGTATTATTGCATGGTCAGTTACAGTTTTATTATAAATGTATAGCATAGTTTTTTTTTTCATTGAAAGCAGAGAAAACTAAATCTGGAATAATTAATCAAAAATTAACCTCGTAAATTATTTTTAATATCTTTACAATTAGATATGTCAAATCCCACTTCTTTTATGATTATCATTGAAACAAAAATAATGTAGTGGCAATAAAGAATATTGATAGCAACTTTAATATTAGGTAATATTTGCATAGCATTACAGGACTATTTTTCTGTTGTTGCTCTAATGAAAGGCATCCATCAAGTGCCCCACTAGAAAAAAGAAGTTATGAATTTCCTGGAGAATGAGCGTAGAAGATACTTTTTCACTTGGCTTCACAGCCTTAGGAGATATTAAGTTTGTTTTAGGAAGTCGAGGCGACTGTTTTGATGAAATGAGCTACCTCTATGTAAAACTAATTTCATCAAATTTATTTTTAGCCTTTTCTATGTTGTGTCTGTCAATAATCTTCCATCAATAATTACTTTCCCGCGTGTTCACAGAGGATTTATTTATAGAGAGGGAGATTTTCTTATTTACGTTTAATTTTCATATTGTGTAATTCCTGATTAAGAAATTCTATTTTTAACAAAATTATCTATATAATATTTTTGTTAATAAGTTAATTAGTACGATTGACAACAACTTTTTAACTTTTGATATGACGTTGAAACAAATTATACTTATGTTTGAGTCTTCAAAATCTAAAAGAAACCATATTGAGCTTTATAACCAATACAAATCACTTCACGTTATTCTTCAAATGTTTCCTCAATGTGTGGCAATCAGTTTCAAGTTTTTGTCTATTTTGTTGTTGAAGATGAAAATTGGAATTTCAAATTTTAGCCCATATAATAAAAAATATTTTGAGAATTTGGAACAAATTAAAATAATAATAATAATCTCATTGGTAAGGCACTGTTCGACTACCTCCAAGGACTTGGGCTTCCGGCTGTGATAGGTAATTATTCTGTTTCAATGTAGCCGTGAGTCAATTCTGTGGGTTCAGAAACACTTTAGTGTCCATCCAGCCTCATAAAGTGGGTACCCTTAATTGTGTAAAAATCTGGCGGTCAAGCGTGATCCTGATCAAACCACCTCCTTGCACAACCTTTAGTCTAGTAACAGTACTTCCATTCAAAGTACTGTACCCTTAACCCTTCATTGATAGTAGCGGTACAGATTAAATGCTATTAATTTAGGGAAAAAATACTAAAACTACTCCTTTATCAACTACAAATGACTGATTATGACTTTCTTATTATTTATTCCAGATTATTCTTCATAATATGTGATTCTCATTTTTAAGTTCACCAATTTGATTGACCATAAATAAAAATAAACAAAATAAAACGCACACGTGAATGTCCCTTTTTACGAAATCAATAGATTTACATTAGACAAAAGATTATAGGTTATAGATAACCTATACAATGGAACGTAATAGATTGATTCCTTTTACTTTATTGTGTTATATATATAAAGAAAATAAATAAAAAATTTCAATCTTTCTGTATAAACAAAAAAAAAAGTTCAATTGCGTAAAAAAGTCAACTATTTAATATTACTATACGTGCCTAACCATATGCTGTTGGCCGCAACACTTTTTTCTTTATAGTTTTTAGTCAGATATTTCATAAAATATTTGCCCAACAGGAATATGATTTCTCAGAATTCAGAAGACTAGTGAGTATAGAATCGCGAGATTGCATTCTGTAAAGACCATAATGCTGTACATTTGTAAGAAATACAAATCCCCTCCAAAAAAAAAAAATAAAATAAAATAAAATAATCATCTTAAGCATAGATCACTTAAATCATGATTTGGAGGATAGTAATATAACTGAGTGTGGGTAAGGCAATGCAGGATTGTGTTATCAGAATTCCTTACAATGCTATTTCGTAGTTAATAAGAATCAGTTTTTGAATTTAAGTGTAATAAAATACTTCTCAAGTCTTTTTACTAGAAATATTTTTATTTTATTTCTTTATTTTAGAATTGAAGTTTTATTTATTTTTCATTCTCTTCAGTTTTAGTTTTATTGGGAAAATATATTCTTAAAAAATATATTCTTCATGAAGAAATTTCATCAATTAATTTAATTATTCCTTTCAAATATATTATTTATTTACGAATAGACATTTAATCTAAGATTTTACTAGCCATTTTTTCATAAGCATACACACCGTTTGTTCTATTTAAGAATATAATTCGGTCCCGTGCGGCTCTTTGCTCTAACGAAATTTCGGCTTTATAAGGTTGAAAATTAGGCTTTATTAAAAATATAGGCGTCAAGTAGTTTTTAATTTTCAAATACTTATAATGTTAAATTATTTTCTTGTAGAAAATATGCTATTCATTGAAATGGGTAAAATGTTTCTTCTTACAATTATTGTTTTAAAGAATAATAATGAAAGAAAGTAGCTGAGTTGAGATATTTATTGCGCGGTTTATGAATGAATAAATTGGATAAGATTAAAATAAATAATTATTTTTTGTAAAAAATCACTCTTTTCATCTTATTCAGTCTCCTATTTATTCATTCATAAACCGCGTAATAAATATCTCAACTCAGCTACTTTGTTCCATTTTTATTCTTTAAAACAATAGTCATTAGAAGAAACATTTTAATAAAAATTTTACCCATTATAATTATAGTATATACATAACATAACGTAGTTAGCGCTACATCCCTCCTCCAAAACCTTTCGCTGAACTGCAGCAGTCCAGTTTTGGACTCCCAGTAGAACCCTTGGTCCATGCATCTCTCCGGACACCACCTTCCTAGGTATCGGCGAATCATCAATACATGCGACGTACCCGGCCCATCGAAGCCGTCCCATCTTGATGAACTAGACTAAATCTATATTCTTATAAAGGCCAGTCAGTTCGACATTTCCCCTTCTTCTCCAAATTCCACCGTCTAGAACAGGACCAAAAATCCTTATCAAGATTAATCTTTCAAAGATCAGAAGTCTATTTTCATCTTCATAGAGAGGAACCTGTTTTTAAAATGCTTCGCAAGGCCAAAGTGGCACCGTCTCGCCACTGCTACCCTCCTGTTGTCTTCTCGATGGATGACGTTTTCAGAGTTGATCTCAGAACCGAGGTAGATAAAGCTGCTTAGCCTTTAATGAACCGGTCCCTGGCCCATCTCCTCTGACTCTCATGTACTTGGTCTTAGCTTCATTAATTTGTAGCCCAAGTTTCTTTGCTGCATCTTCTATGGCCAAGCCCGACTCTCTCAATGCATATTCCGATCTGGCATCAATATCAAAGTCGTCAGGGTACCCCAGAAGCTGAACGGGACGTATCAGTTTAATTGGGAGATTCGTTTCCAACAGGGCCTGATAGTGCTCCAGCCGAGTCACACTATCGTAGGCGGCTTTAAAATCAACGAAGGGGTGATGGGTGATGAATTATAGCATATAGTTGACTAAATTCCTGGAATAACCAGAATTATTTATTTATTTTTTTAATAAATATTTTCAGTTTCTTGAGGCTAGTTATGATTGTTTAAATAAAATTAGTTTCATCCAATTTACGTCTCGAAACATTCTATATTTCTTCAAAGGTCCAACGTTTCGGCCATTCTCCAGGACAATCTATCACAAAACAGTTTTTATTATACATATGATTTTTAATATTTTAAACAAATAACAATATTATTAATAAATTATCATACCTTAAATACAATTTTACAACCACATCAATTTTAAAAACTGTATGCAGGTTATTCTGCCCAGGTCAATAATTTCAGTGAAAATTACGCTATGAGATATTTAAACATTGGTCAATCATATTAATTTATTAATAAGCAATCCTTATCTTATGTCTACCTAGTTTTTCCATTTTTGACGTTAACATTGAAACTTTTAATCATAGTCAATTTTCACTGTTATTATTTATCACAACGTTTGTAACCTTCCCTAAACTTAAGTCAGGCGTATAATTTATTTATTTCAACTTTATGTTTGGTATATTTCATATTTCTTTTATAATTATAATTTTAAAATATTTCTCTTAAAATCTCTGCAGAGTTTAGGTTCAGATTTATTATGTCTGTTTTTAAATTCACTGTATAACTAATGTTTTCTGATATGTAAATGGACTCAAGTATTTTTATTTTGAATGTATTATTTTCTTTATATAAAATTATGTTATTGTCAAAATCGAATGTGTACTTGTAAATATGTATATAAACTATAGTTGTTTCTTTTTGCTAATTATTTTTATTTCATCTGTTGATTCTTTTTCATTTATATTATCAGAAGTTAGTCACGCTGATTTATGAGATGATACATGGTTTTGTTTTTACCATCTTCTTTTCATTTTTACATTACATATTTTGTTAAATTATATTGTTTATTTATTTATATTTATTCTTTAATTAATTATTATAGTTATATTTATGTTCTATAATTTTTTATTTTGTAATTTTTTTTATTATTTATTCTCTATGCCTATAACGTAATCCTAAAAGGACTAGAGCCAGATTAAATAAAGAATATCATTATTATTTTTTTTTTTAACATAGGAACATTAGTTGGTTGTCGGGTATTTAATAAGCGCTAAATCTGTTTTATCTAAATTATATTCCATTTAAATTTAATATAGTACTTCTATTTGAATTAAGAAATTATTTTATATATTTTTCCTTTACAAGTTTTTTTTTCTCTCAACTTTAGAGCATCCAATAATAATCTTCCATCCTTAAATTTAACTTTCTTAATATCTCTCTTTCATCTTCCACCTTGATTCTCAACAACTTGTACTGAGAATTGTAGAGAAGCAATCAACGTGAACATTAGAGAAATAACACTCAAGTTCTTATTGCGCACAATATTACTTCTTACCTTAAAATGAAACCTCACACCTCTCTGAAATACGTGGAAATATTTAAATTTATCACATCCCTAAACCAAGGAAAATGACATTTAAACTGCTACTGATAAATATTAATAATAATCATTACATTTTTTAAATAATCTGTCATCATTATTTAATGATTAATATTATGACCGACAAATATATTTGCCAAATTTTCTAGAAAGAAAAAAAAAACCTTCAACTGTCATCAAGACAATGAATACTAAATTAAATGTAAATTTGAAAAAAAAAACTAATGTCATACTGTATTTGGTTTGACAGCAGATATGCAAAGATGAAGCAGTCTATGAATTCCATTTGAATAAATGTACAAGCTAGTTTTATTTATATTGTTTTCTCTTTATTATTTTTGTAATCTGTATAAGATTGCGGTTTGAACTTAATAATAAAATAGAAATGTCTAGAAAGGGTTTATGGGTGATTTTGATGAATATTTTTATTACACCATTTTTTGATTGTTGTTAGCTATTTTTACCGCTGTTCATTTACTACATTATTTCTTATATTTTATACCTGTAACGATATAATATTTAAGTAATGGAGTATAAATTAATTTTATCATTTACTAACTTATGGTAATATAAGTAAACCTAAAATTCCGTTTAATTTGGAGTTTGCCAGTTTGTAAGGAAAATTAGAGTAATTTATGTAATTATTTTTATTGTAATCTATATTCATTTCATAAGTCTGTCCAAATTGTGGAGCATCTTGTAGTGAGGAGATCAGGATCATTTTCTTTTTATCTTTCTAACTGAGAATAGTTCATAAGTTGTATGGTGTAATATATTATATACAAAATCTGCAAAAGGAAAATTTACAATTCTGATACTTGGCTATCGGACCGATAATATCGGTAAATATTATATTAGAATTCGACGTTATAAAACGAAAAATATTTAATATTACTATTGAATTTAAACAGGATAAAATTCGAATAATGTGAATAGCAGTGATAAGATAAAATGTATATATAAATATGTTTTATATGTTGATGCCTCAAAAATTGAAGCAATTTAAATTCTAGACATTACCCTTAAAGGAAGATTCTACTGTCTGCTGTTATTAAGTTCACTCAAGTAAATATTCAACGGAATAGAAAAGCACTGGAAATTTCCTATTTGAAAGAGTGAATTCCTTTGGGAAGATGTCATTGTGTATTCAGCTACTGAACAGAAGAAAATAAATAATTCCCATTAACCCTTTCCTTGGAAATCCAGATAATTTTTACACAATATCATTCTAAAATAAAATAAGCGTGATCAAATTAGGAGAATCACACACTTCTAGACATAATATAAATTAATAAATCATAGATGATGAAACATCAGTTAACATGTTTTTTTTTCGATAACATTAATGTGAAAAGTGTTGTGCGCCACGCTCATCAACTCAAACAATATATTTAGTTTTACAATAAAAGTTCCTATTATATAGTCATGTGCGAATAACGAAAACCAACTTACCAAATGTACCGAAATATAACAACATTGTGTGTCGTATTTACTCATGCGTTTTTTAGTTAATTAATTAAAATTAATTTATAATTGTTTTTAAATATAATTTTCTTCAATTTCTTTATACTGGTATTTATTTATTAAATAAATCAAATGGTATCCATTATTAGTCTCAACACTCTTTATTGTATTTATAGTCCAACGTTTCAGCCAAAAAGGCCATCCTCAAGGACAATCTAAACATTTAACAGCTTACTATACATTCAATTATAACAACACCATTATTCCTAATAATACAACATACCTTCAGATATAAATTCTCACCTTACATCAAAAATTTAAAAATGTTTTGCAGGCTTTTCTGTCCAGGTAATCAATTATAAGTCAAAACACCCTATGAAAAAGCTAATTAATAGAGAATCATATTAATTATTAATAAGCTTATGTTTAGTTACTTATTCTTTTCAAAATTCAATAATTTTTAATTTTTGATTAATCAACACTATAACTATCGTAAAAACAAGCTATTTATATTCCATACACTTAGGTCAGGCTTGTTAATTCAATTCAAATTGTATTTTTGTCTCAATTTGTATTTATTCCAATTATTAAAATTCATATTAAAATTAATTGTAAATAGTGACGAAAATTTTCTCATATTTTTCATAAATTTATGTTACTTAAAATCTCTGCATAATCTTGGTCTAAATTCCTTGTAACTGTTTTAAAATGAACTGTATAATTGATTTTCTCTGATATATAAATTTATTCAATAATAATGAGACTGTTGAGACTAAAAAAGGATACCATTTGATTTATTTTATAATTTTTTGTTAATATATAGTTTCTTTATATTAATAACTCCTCAAAGCAGTGGTCGTCGAAAGCTTTACACGTCACTACCTGACGTCATAATCTTACGTCATATGTTACAAATAACCCGGTTCTCCGGAGATTATATTGATTACATTTACATTACCACGGGTGAGATTACACTATTTTCACTATTAACCCATCTACTCAGCCCAGACTAAGCCGAAAATTGGGTGTGACAGTGGTGGAAAGTGTGAAAAAACCTCCAAAATTAAATGCTTCTTATCATGATGATGGCTTACTCAAATATCAGTGAATGAATAATATTTGAGAGCTGTATACCTAATCTTACAGACGTAATTTCGGCATTGGGAAAAAGTGAATTTTTATTGGTTGTTTATTACATTTTTTTAACTATCCACAAAAAATATTTGGGCAAATACCAATGAAAGTCATTGTAAATATTGTAGTTTTGCAAAAATAGGTTTCTCGAAATATTTTTTTGTAAATGTTTATGGTCACTTTATATATCACCACTTCCAATTACAACTGGAAAAATTCGTTTATGCACATTTTTAATATTCCAGAAAAAATAAGCCGTATTGACCTTTATGATGAGATTATTTTCTTATAAAATTGTACGTATTACAGCAACTTTTGTGTAAGTTTCATTAACGTATTAAGAGTTATGAAGTCAGGGACTTTGTTGGAAGGTGTAAGCAAAATAAGGTGAGAACAATAGTCAAATTAACGATTAGGATTCAGAATAATACTTTATTTATAAGAAAAAATAATTTTAATGATGGAAGAAATAAATTTTATATTTTTAAATCTAAAAAATTTTTTTTTTAAATTCTTTTTAATACAGCACCCTGAATAACATGAAAATTCAAGAGAATTACAGAAGATTTAAAAAGTGTAGAGATTTTTTCACAAAAATGGCAGTTTTCCACGATTCGGCGCCACAGCTTGGCCGTAATATACGTTTTGGGTCCCTGAGGTTGTACACTTTGTGTGTATGTAGGATTGGAATCGGGAGAGATCACGTACGCTCGGCTGTATCGAATTTTTCAGTCTCTATTTCTGTAATTTTTCTCTTTTGTGATCACTGGAATTATTTTATATTTTTCGATAATAAAATCTTTTTTTCATATTATAATAATATAATAATTATAATAAACCTTTCAAGATCCCTTTATTTTGTCACCATCTGAGTCAAAATAACCAAGTTCAGCCAAACGGTCTGTGTGTGTAAGTGAACTGGGTAGCTCAAAAACGAAAAGTTGTACTAATAATGAATAATGCGTTACGCATATGCCTAAAATGTTAAATCAACTTTTTCGATAATATCACCTTACAAGAAGTTCTAATTTATATAACTTTTTGTACGCAGTGGAGCTAGAGCAATAGATATGAACATCATTCCAAAATATCGATTTTTAATTATTGACAATATTCCAGATTATATTGTGACAATAATTTTAAATTAAATTTAGAAATTGGGCCTCAATATTATTCAACAAATCTTTGAAAGTAGAAGAGGAAGTGATTTTACATTGAATTTATATATATGGTAATATAGCAACTAATTTCAGGTTTCTTTTTGCTCCTCTAACCAGAATGAGGTATTTATATATCACTTATCACAAAATGTATTAACTTATTCATAAATAAAATATAAACAAATTGTTACACTGAACTTGAGAAAAATAAGTTAATTTTATTATTCTTTTACTTTATTTATCTAATAAATATCTGTAAAGAATGTAATCCAAGGAAATCAATCCAGCTTCTTCGTAAACATTATCGTGCATCAGAGAAGTTTCGAGTTGATATTCCTTGAATTAGAGTGTTTGTGTATATGATTATTCGTAAAACAGTTCATATGACGAACTTAATTATATGTATGAAATCAGTAAGCCTTTGTGTACGTTCTTATTATTGATGTAACAAGAACGGCTTAGCTGATGAATCAATACTTTTGTATAAAATTGTTGCAGTTTTCCAATATCAGACGCTTTTTATATATTGCTCGATTCGACAAACTTAATCTCCTCTTCCCGTTTTTAGCTAATATTTCAAAATTGATATGGGACCGTCGTTCCCTGGGGGTCTTGGTTGGGTGGGTCCGGCCGGAAAGGATTTTTTTTTTGTTAGATCTGTCTGTTTAATAACCGTGGGTCCAAATCAGTCTAAAAATAAATGTATGTTCCTTTAGTTATCAATTTATTAACATTAAAAAGCAAACAAACAGAACTCAATTGTGAATGATACTTATCAAAGCTACAACCAAAGAGACACTGCAGATATTTATTCTCGTTTACGCAAGTGCCAGTAGATATTCGTGAGGGAAAACAAATTTCATGATTTTTAGTATTTAGTACCGTTGTCATTGTTGCGATTGAGTGAGAGGTTCTTTGTAGAAATTTTGTTACAGTCCACCAATCAAAAGTTTAATATTTTCTGATTTCAGCTTTAATACTTTCATAATCGGTCTAAAATGTTTAATAAAATCCCATTTAAATTCGATGATTTTGCTTATAGCCATTTAATAATTATTCGCTTACACATGGCATTTGTGAACCCATAGCTCTGTTCTTACACCAGACAAGATTAGAGAGATTCCCATAATACAGAGACCGACGAAGGGCTTTGAAAGGGGACACAGGGTTTTATCAAAGAGGGGATGTGGTGAGGCCCACTGGGTATTACGAAATTATTCAAGCTATAAAACATAGTCCCTTTTAAAACGCTTTGTGTGCTTATCTGTCCGGGGTTAGGGAATTATGAACAGCTATACACGATTGTATTTTGGTCCCAGAGATTGGTGTTATTTCCTTCTTCTTTTAAATACTTTCAGTAATGTTATATACTTTAGTATTTCTGCGGGTCCAATGGTTCTGCTACTTGATCTGTATATTTAAAAATCACAGTATGAATAATGAAATGGGAATTAAAAGTTATAATAGAGCCAGATATTTTATATTATTAATTAATTTTATATGATTTTTTTTGCAT
>NW_027107369.1:141842-154342 GCF_000696795.3 Halyomorpha halys | reverse complement strand
TTCTGTGTTTAAAACGTTTTTCATTAAATTTTATTATTCAAAGCATGTTTTTCCGATTTATAAGAAATGATGAACAGCTTCGTTATCTCTTTAGATCCCTAATAACAATATTTAACTTTTTTGGAGCTCATAACTTATATCCGTAGAGTTTTTTTGCTTAGTGTAGGGGGATAATCTCTAATAATGATGAGAATTCTCCCAACTGTGAAGTTTCTCTGTTAAAAATGAGGGGTTTGCGTTACTGCAAAAGTAAAATTGCCCCGTTCAAATCAGACCTAACCTACTTTTTGTTATTATCTTATCTATTTAACAAATGTTCACTGAATAAATTTGCAAGTGATACCTTTGAGCGTAGTTAATTTCTCGAATTTCCTTAAGGATTAAAACAGATTAAAAACAACTTGTCATAAATAAAACATTTGATTATTACATAATTATACGTTAGATTGATTATTATACATTATACCGTTGCACTAATTACTCAGTATTTTTTAGCACACTTTATCATACAGTGTTACATGGTTACTAAATCGGAATGCATTTAATTTGTTATTTACGTGTTTTCTGTCTTCTTTGGGAGGGGGGGTGGGGTGGATGAATTTATCTATATAATTAATATTTCTTTATCTAATTACACTTACGTTTGTACAACAATTTTGCCGATGTTTCTTTTACCTCCAGAGGCCTTTAACCTCTTATTTTAGTCATTACTATATGAATAATTAATAAGTGTCATTATTATATGAATAATTAATAATTGTCATTATCATATGAATAATTAATAATTGTCATTATTATATAAAACCACTTTTTTTTGTTTAGCAAGTACTTTGTCGAACTATATTATTAGATGGTTACAATATTAGAAAGCATTTATATCGTTATATACTTTTAAAATTCTGGAATGAATTCCAGCTTCAGGGAAAGAGTTCGTGCGCTAAGGTGATTAGACCGTTGGACATGCAAATTAACGCATGGATTGGTTTACCAAACCATTTACTCAGTTCTATAAAACTGGTTAAGCTCTCTTATATGTACGGAATTTTTTTTCAGAGGAAATTGATAAGAAGCAGAAAACACAGGTGATAAAGTTCGTCACTTAACTAAAAATAAAATAACCCCATTTTATTATCAGATATTAATAAAAAAAAAAAAGCTTAGAAGGAAGGAAATGATTGACTCTCAATAAACACTTATCTTTTACTATAAAATTAAACAATCATAAAAAAATTGTGTTTCACAATTTTATTATTTATTATGATATATTTCTATTCCATATTTCTATAACGTTTTGGCTTTTTTAATTGGCAAATTTCAAATATTTATATCTTCACTCTTGTCTCAATATTAAAATATATGTTGAAATATACAACTACTGTAATTATTTGTGATAATTTATTAAAGATTACGTTAAATTACGTATTTATAATACGTATTTTGTAATTATTTACTGAAGCCATTTTTTTTCGGGGCTTTTTCATCTTATTTGTAATCTTCAGCATTTCCATTTTCAACAATTTTAATATCCACCATAGTCACAATATTAAAATATATTTTTACCTGTTTCTTTTCTGATTTTTTATTTCTAACCTTCGGTCTTTTCTACCTGTCATTTACAAACATTTTAATTTTCACACTAGTCGCAATATTAAATTTTTTGCTGAAGTAATTTTTTTATTTTCTTGGACTTTTCCATTTTATTTCTAATATTTGTTTTTTCTATCGGCAATTTGCTAACATTTTAATTTTCGCACTGGTCATAATAATAAAATATATACTTATATAGCTTTTTAATTACTTAAGTAATTTTTTTATTTTATTTTTCTTCATATCTAAAATTCTCGGCCTTTTCTACTGGTCATTTTTAAACATTATAATTTTCATCCTAGTTACAACAATATTAAAATATATGTTTAAATATACAACTCTTGAATTTGAGATAATTTATTGATAATTCCATTTACTCCTAGCTTTTTATTAAGTGGGGATATTTTATTCTCGAGGCTTTTAATATCTGAGATTTAAAATAATATCTATAACCTATAAATATGAAATAAAATAGATATTATTTGATCTCTTGCTTATTTGTTACCCAGTTTTATTAAATTTATTCAATTATTCCATCATATCGTTCAAACTCTATTTTTATCATAAACCACACAGTTGTTATTCGTTTATCATAAATGAAGATATTTTCAAGTATATATATTATACTAACTTTAGAACTTCTTGCAATAACTGGAATAAAACTTGTAGACAATACAGCTGGAGTTTCCGAGACCAATAAAGCCCATGACTGCGACGGGCAGTGGATATTTCGCATTCCTTGCACTCGGCTTTCTCTCTAATATATGAAAATTCATTCAGGCTGAAGAGGATATTTGAATTCGGCTACCATGTATACGATTATTATTCCTCATTTTAATGTTTCACTAGCTTAGTAAATTATCATCTTTAATGACTACATCATGATCGCACACAGTTACACATACACCATTTTTAACAATAGTAAGTAATGCTATATCTTTACTTGGGCCAAGAACATATTTAGGCTAGTGATATTTACTTACTAATTTTTTTTTTTTTTTATTTACGGAATAAATGAAGATTGATATAAAAAATAAAAATACGATGCCGAAGTTCACCGTGATTCGTGTTATTTTCCAATATGGTTTATTAGTATATAATTTATTAGAAATTTATGTATTTTTGTTAATTTATGTTATGTAGAGCTACTAATTTGACAGTTCACCTTGTCGTTCTATTTAGATTTATATGAATGAGTTCAAACTATTTCTGCAAATTTGACAATAAAATAATGGTTTTTTTTTTCTAAGATTTCGTATCAGATCATTTATTTATATCGAATGGCGAAGTGGAAGTGTCGGAGTGATAAATTATACATAAAACTTATTTTAAAATAACGTCAGATTTTAATTAAAGTAACCTAATACGCGGCGTTTTGTTCCAACACGTTTTTACCTGGAATCGCTATAAAAGGATCTCACTGTATAAACAATTTTTTGTTCTTGAATAAATACGGTTGAAGGTATAAAAAGAAGTAATTTTAACTGTCCCTGCTCTCAACTATTTGCATATCCTTTTTCAATTTTGCTTCAACTCAACAATTTTATTTTAAAGTATTACAATGACAATGGTTTTTAACTTTATCTTGATTTAGATTTATCGCCAATTTAATGAATAATAAGCAATTGTTACATGAAGTTTTTTATAGGTTAGTTATGATTAGTATTAAAGGTATATCTTGATAGGTATTTATTTTTCGTTAACACTTTATTAAAAAAAATGCCACCCAACTGCATTGCGTTGCTATACACATAGCGTACTAGTTGGACAATTGCGTATCAATTTTATAATACATGGGTATAATTATAATGAAGGCTTAACGAAGGTTCAATGCTGATACCACCAAACGCTCTCCGCATACCTTCCAGTGATGCCCCTCCAAACCCAATTTAACTAAATCAGTTTTGACGCAATCCTCCCATCTACGTTTCGGTCTACCCCTCGGACGTTTATCCGTCAGCTCAGTATTTATTAAGATTTTAGGGATCTGGTCGTTACTAAACCCCACTAAGGCCTAAAACCTAATCTTATACGCCACAATGCTATAACTTGAATTATACAAATCGAGTGTAGGTCCCTTAATTCAGCGTTGTGTAATCTTCTAAATGCTCTCGTTAATTCATCCTTTTTCGCTATGATGATTTTGCGTAATACTTTATTTTCGAAAACCCTAAGACACTGTTCATCCCTTAGTGTAAGAGGCCAAGTTTCACACCCATAAAGGACAGTGGGAAGAATAACAGTTTTGTTATAATGTATAGGTTAGAGATTAAAAATTAAAATACGTAATAGTACTACATGATTTTCTTCTTTCTTTTTTTCTTTACGAAAAGGCAATGAAGACCACGCGCATACCACAATTCTAATGGTTTTTCTTCATCTCCTTCCTCTTCCTCCACATGTCCCTCATAAGCTCTACGTGTCTACGTTTTCTTTCCTTAGACCATGCAAGACCCTTTCTAGAGGGTTTCTTTCCCACAAGAACCTTTACTTCCTTGAACGTCCTTCTGTCCTCATCTCTGTCTAAATAATCTCGGTTCGTCTGCCACACTTGTTCCATATCATCCCTAACTTGAAATATCCTGTTGAATTTTTTTGACAGTGGATTTGTTCAAAAATTCTATGGGTTAGTCTTTCAGGTTTCATCCTTATCATGTGTCCATAGAACCCCAGCCTTCCCACCCTAACGTCAGTCTCTAGGTCTGTTGTTTCCTTACAGGTTTCTTGATTCGACCTCAACCTGTATCCTTCAGGTGTTCTCTTAGGTCCGTAGATCCTTCTGAGAATTCTTCTTTTTATTTTCAGAAGCCCCTCTTGGCTGGAAAGACACGTTTCCGTTCCATAGAGTATCACTGGCCGTATTATAATGTCTTATCTTAGCTTTAGTTTCTAGATATGCTCTTCTTGTTATAAAAATTACTCGTGGCAAAGTTTAATTTCTATATTTTGACGACCCTTTCCTTAAACCTTTCTCTCTCCGACCCATTGCTACATATGATTTCTCCCAGGTACTTAAATCTCTGTGTCACTTTAATTGTTTCGTATTTGGTTTCAACCGTTTTCTTCTTAAAATCCGCGTTCGTGGTTCATCAGTTCCGTCTTCTTAAAATTTTCCACGTTATTTCCGAGAGGGTGTTCATTTGGGCAATGGTCTCTTCTTCTGTTTTCGCTAAAAGGGCAAAGTCTTCCGCGTATGCGGGGCATTTAATTTTGACGTAATTGTTCTTAGTCCCTAGGGTTGTATCTGAATTACTGATATTCCATAGCTCCTTCATAATCTTGCCCAGAACCACATTAAACAGCACTGGAGACAACCCATTCTTATTGTTTTAGTTCTTTAATATTTTTCTACATTTTCATTTTTTTTTTAATCCCCTCAACTTTTTTTTTCTAATTATTTTTCTTTTTTTTGTCTTCCATTATTAACCTATATATCTATATCTTATTCTTTTTTATTATAGTAGTAAAATTTCTAAACAGATACATATATAAATATCCTATAAGTCATGTACAATTTTGGTAAATGACTTATAGGATGCATAATTAAAAGTTAATGATTATAAGATTGTAAAAAGTATTACTTTTAAAAGGCTCACCCAGTTTTTGTAAAAATGATACAAATGCATTTTTCGGTTTTAATCAAAAATGCCTTTGGATATGCGAAATTAAGCAGATCTATTTATTTTATCAGAATAAAATATAAAAAAAGACAAGATTTCATTATAGGTTTTTTTTCAAGTACAAGAAGATAATTATCATTTATCCGGAACCTCAATTTGTCAAATGGGCAAATGTATTTCTAAATTTATATATTTAGAAATTTCAGTAACTCGGACTCCATTTTTCGTGACTTCGGAATTTTACTACCAAACTTGACTCGAGAAGGAGGGTGTGCACAGGGATTCAGTGCTTGGTGACGGCAAACACACCTAATGCACTCTTTCGAAAGCATTCAGGTTCATTCTATTGCTTTCTGTCAGGTCCTGCTTCTTACGCAAGTTAGTCACGTCTTACATTTGTGTGACATGGCTTTTATCCATCTTCAACGCCATTCTTTCAATGTCATATTGTATCTGTCTAACACCTACTTTTCTTGGTAAGTTTTAGAGAACTGTAGTTTTCAAACTTTTCAGAAAGTTTTCAAAAGGAAATACAATATTTAAGTTATTTCTGTTGAGAATTTTGTTTAAGAAATATGTAAAGTTATTATTTTTTATATGTTTCAAATTTACCTCTAGAGAGATAAAAACTACTAATAAACCAACTAGAAGTAAGTATATATTTTGTTAAATGCGTTGTTTAACATTAATTTTATTAAAATATAAATTTATAAACAAATAAAATCAATAATATTATATAGAGTGGGATAAAATCTCCAAATACGGGTGGACTTGAATTGATTCAGATTATTTAATCGATGGAATAATAAAAAAATTGTGTCCCTACTTCTTTCAATACAAAGTTCATTTCAAATTACTTTTTATTGGACACTAGCTTGTAAGAAATCCATATTATAGAATAAAATCAATGAGTATTTATTTATATTAGTTTTTAAAATCAATTTAAATAGAATATCTGATCATGAAGGTTCACATACTTAATCTTACATACCAAAGTATGTATTTGTAAGTGCATTTACGATATAAATAGAAATCTTTAACTCATAACGTTAACCCCTCCTCCTCACTTACTATTTTTCGACTTTTATTTCGTAATTATTAATATTATTTATTCATCCCCTATTTTCTTTAATTATTATTGGTTCTTATTTTCTATCATCACGCGGATGCCCCTCACCTTTAAAGATTTAAGTAGAATTCTTCTCAGAATGGTCACAACAAACGTTCTTTTTGCGATATGGTGAATATGTTAACTTCACATTTAGTTGAATATCGTACATGAAATACTGTATATTTTTTATTCGTCAGTTAAAAGTCTCAGAATTAAAACAAAATAGTGTATTCACATTTAGTACTTAAACGCGGTCGTGACAATATATTAGAAAAATGTCTTCAACACTTTTATTGACCTGTATTAATTTATTGTTTTATTATTATTATACTCATGTTTTAAATTTATTTAACTAAATGTGGTATGAATAATAAAATATAGGTTTTCTGTTCAATTTAGCTTATATCGCTAGATTACTGCTACCTAGCGGAGTTCGTAGTAACTCCCATGTCGGGTGAGTTCCAGCTCCTACCACTAGAGTTCAGTTAAATATTTTCTTGAACCTTGGAATAGGTTTTCCTATTTCTTTTGTTCTTTTACAGGATAGTAGTTTTTTTTTCTTTTTCTATAATGTCTAAAATCTCTTATTAAATTATTTGAACAAGTATAATTTTATCGTATTTTTTGAAAAACTATCAGCTTGCATTTTCTATGATATGCTTATTTCAAGCAAAGTTTAATATATAAAAACAAAATATAAATTAAAAAAAAAACAATCATATTAAATAATTTATTTACAATCCTCAATCAATAAATCTATTATGATATCCTAATTTCCCATAGAAATAAAATAATGTATATTATTTTTAATTATAAAACTAATTTCTATATTAGTGGTTTAAATTTATTTATAAGAATTTTTTTAAGCCCAGAAATGATCTGTATATAATGCTACTATAAAATTTTAAGTTATAGAATTTAACTTGAAATTGTACATATTTTTTAGTAATCTAGTGGAATTTTCCACTGATGGATTTTGTTTTTTTTTACTATAGCTTGAATGCCAACATTTTACAAAATCTTTCTCTGAAGTACCTATACATTTGTTTATAAGAAATAATTAACCATTTTGCATCGTTAACAGTAATTTAAGATGGACTAATATGAACTTCAAACCATTTGATTATAATCAAAAGAGAAAAAATGGATAAATAGAGCCAGAAATTTGAATCCTAGATCGATCGCATTCATATAAACTTTTTTTTTCATTGACGCGACAGACTGTGGCGGTCCTAGGCCTCGCGCGATGTACTTAAGAAATACCTAAATATAAATATAAACTTAGCTTCCTAATTTTTTGTTTAACTGTTCTATTCTTATCTTGAATGTATATTCATTATATTAACTTAGAGAAACACCAAAATACGAATCTTTAAGGTAAATAAACGTTTTGTGATGCCTGTAGCAAGTCAATTATTTAACTAAGTGATTTTTTATTCGAAGGCACTAATTAATATTTTATTGGGCAGGATATTTTATTGATGAAAAATTAATAAAGAATTAAAGGATTCTAAAAAATGGATTAATAAACTGCAGATTTTTTTTACTTCGATATGAACATATATACATAAATTTATTTTTATTTGAAACATTAATAATACTATAATGACAGTAGTTGGTATACTCTAGGTTATCTTAACACACTTGAAGCTTCTGAAATATCCATAATTTTACTGTAATGATCTTTCATTAATTAAGCTGAGAAATATCTCCATCTATTTTGCGAAATCTAACTGCTACCTGTTGGAGGACGAAGCTACTACGTTGTGCCCAAGTAGTTTTAGACACTACCAACAGATGTCGCCGTTTTCGGCAAACTGCAAATTTACACCAGCTTGTGTGAATAAAGACCCATAATTCAGTTTTTAGTTTGAAAAGCACAGAACATAAAGTGTGTTATATTGATTTTCTTCATTCACCACCACTTTTCGTTGGTTAGAACGAAGTTTTTGGATATTTCTTTTAAATTATCTTTTATGGGATTGAATTATATATTGATTATAGATTAAAATATGCCAATGCAGCATTTCTTCTATAAGGGATTCTTAACTGTCGGAACCGTCAAACAATGTTATTTTTGTCTACCTGATCTGTATACTTGATTGATTGAAAAGAAGTGGCTCGACAAATTTACTAGCGGGATCATTCCTTCAGACATAAAATTGAAGAGAGGTTTTTTTTAGCTATTTGAGTGTCAATAGCTATTCATTGAACACAAGACTCAGTTATTATCAGATTTTATGACCAGTAATTCATTTTGATTATTAAAAGAATGGAACCAAAAATCATTTAATTTTTTCAATAGCAAAGGCAAAAGAAGACTCCGTTTTAATAGCTATGATAATTAACTTTTAATTTATTGTGTGATGACTATTCTCGTATTTACAGTTCTCAAGATACAATTAAAAAATACATATATATTTTTTTTTCATTGGCGCGACAGACCGTGGAGGTCCAAGGCCTCTTGCGATGTACTTAAGAAATACATCACGCGTTTCTTGACGTGGTTTTCATAGGGTGGGTTCGTCACTCCCACGCCTATTTTTGTGAGTGCCACTGAAACATTGATGACTGGGCTGAATCATTATGTATGGCGTTATATGTAAGAACATATAACGCCATACATAATAGAAAAGGTTCTATGTAATATTTTTATGATGTTCTAACCTCTGTTTCCTTGAATTTATTTAATATTTAACCACTGACCTGACCGACGCCTGTTACCATATACAATCCCCATATATCACACCCATCCTTTCGAGAAAAGGCTTGTTTTTTGTCTATTAAGTTGTGAAACGCATGTCTCATTACGATTCAACTGGTACCGCTCATTAACTCATGAGGTAGCCATAGATCTACCTTTTTACTTTAGCGATGGTTTTTAAGTGTTGATAAACTGTCGATACACTTTTATTCAGTTGTGTTACAATTCCTTTCATTGTTTTGTAATGGTTTTCTTCCACAGTAAGACAAAGTTCATTGTCCTGAATTGCTTCTGAAGGTGTTCCTATGTGTTGGTTATCCAAATCTGTGTCACCTGCCAAAAACGTTTCGAAGCACCAGAGAATGGTTCGTTCGTCTAATTACGAACAACACCCTTCCCCGGACGCCACGGTAACGTTTCTTGCTGCTTGGGCTTCTGAGTGTCTAAGTTTAAACTCAAATAAAAAAACACAAGAAAATCAAGTGTTTCTTTGGTCATTTCAAATGGCATACTAAACAATGTACAATCAATTAGAATGATAGTCAATATTATAAAAAAATAGAGGATTAATAATAGCTCATTTTAGTCTGTTAACATAAACGTATTAAATACCAAAAGTCCACTAACTCCAATTGGAATTTCTAAAATAATAAAATCGGGCATTACATATGAAATGACCCAACAGTTGCGGCCAGTTAGATCAACTCAATACCCAACATGTATCGCTGGTATTGAGAGCCAAAGGAAGCTGAGTAAAACTTAAAATAACCTATATTTAGATTGAAAAGAAAATATTTTGCTATGAATAACAAAGTATTTGGGTAATTAAAAAACTTAAAAGTGCAATAGTTACATCACCTATTGATATAATATAAGTAACACCTCAAAAAAGAAGCTTGGATTGTATGTGTGTTTTAGACCAGGACCAGATCCGTTGCCTAAACATCCCTCCAGCGAGGTTGTCCGTCCTGAGATTTATTCAACCTCCTAAACGAGCTATTCTTAGATAAATAGCTTTCTCCCAGCCGATAATGGTTGATCCGACCCATTTCGTCAGTTCGAGCTTCTGTTTTTGTTGGATTTAGATCACAAGCGTTAAAGTTATTTTTACCGCATCACTTTATATGTATTGAAGTATTTTCCTTACCGTATCGAAGGGACTTGAAATAGTCGATCGATTGAATTGAAAGAATCGAGCTGAAAATAGTTGTTTATTTTTTCCGTTAAAATCGAAATTATTTCATACTTCGCCTTACGGATATATGTCACAGATAATTAAATCTCCATAAATTGCAATAATTCTGCCTATTTGAAAAAAAAAAAAATCTTTTTGAGCTATCTTTGTTGGAATTCAAAATGCAGTAAGAAAATGATAAATAGAAAAACATGTTTTTGTTTTAATATTTTTTTCTGATTTTTGGAACAAGAAATTTTTTTTTATAAACTAAACTTCCAACTAATTATAAAAGACTCTTTTATATTACTATAATAAGGCCTATCTTGATTTACGGAGTTGAGCATTGGGTCTCCAGTAAACTATCGAATTCCTCTCTTATCCAATCCTTACAATCAAACATCCTTAATACTCTTTTCTTTTCATGAATAAAATCATCCATCAGGACCTCAATGTCCCATTTGGCCAGAACCAGATACCAATCCTTCTAATCTTTCTTCTCCTTCATTACCTGATAATTCACCTAGGCGTCTAAAAAGAAGATGGCCTTGAGATCTTCTACTCAAGAGATGTAATTTGTGTTCTATCAAGGGGTAAATTATTCACAAGTCTTTATCATTGCATTTAATTATTGCATATATTTTTAAATCAATTATTTATAACTGAATAATAATAAATAATTGGTGAAATTTAGTTATCATGTATCATCACGTAATTATGCGAGAGAACCAGTGGTTACCATATTATGGAAAAAAATAAAAATTAATTAGAATATAAACTAAATTATACTAAATTTTCTGTTTTTCAAAGAAATTTGAATAACTTTTGTTTATAGCTAACTATTTTTCTTTTAACCATCTCTTTGGGTTTTCAAATAATTAAATTTTAATATTATTTTATATATAATTCCATTATTATCTTACATAACTTTACTTTTTTATCTGTTGCAGGTGAGTAATTTTTTAACAGCCCGTAAAAAAGGTGCAGAAGGTAATCTAATTTTTTTTAAATTTTTCTAATTAGTTTTGGTAATTCTATCCTTTAATGTTTTTAATGACTGTCCTATTTCGGGATTTCAATTTTCCCTCACGTAATTGTTTTCACTTTTTATCCGAACTGATTACATTGAAAATTGTCATTCGTCATGGGAATGATTTGCTTTTCATCAACCTGAAACCGATCGACGTATTGCAATTAAATGAATTCACTGAGTTCGTTAATTATAAACAAAATACAAAACTAAATTACTACGTGATTCAATCCAATTCACGATCCCGTTGCATCTGCTACAATTAAGGATTGTCTGGTGTAAAATAAAAAATATCGATTAAATGGGAAGTAAATTTAAATTACTCACGGAAACTGCCCTGTTATTGCTAGGCAGACATGACAAAGAATGAAAAATGCTAATGTAAAAACGTTACCTTTCGCAGAGTAACCTTCTGATCTATATTTATGAAATATTAATATTGAACTAAACGATTTTTTTTTATTTTGTTATAAATACTTTTATGTAATTTTTTTAAATAGATTTTATGGTAATAATTGAGTAATTATGAAGATAAATTGACTCAGTAAAAACGGGCTTCTATCTAACAATCAATTACTTTCTATCAATGATGGTTGTGAAAAAGTTAATTTTTTAACCAGCTGAGGAAGAAGGAAGAATTTCTAAGAGAGCGCTCGTTTGTGGAAATTGTCAATATCTTGTAGAAACAAGCGCAAGAGAGGGAGAGGTTCGAATGGAAGTAGAAGAGCCTGGATGGACCTGGATAGAATATCAACGACCCAGAAACATGCCCTACCCTTGGAGAAGAAGACAATACGGAGACGGTAGAAGAGAGAGAGAGCTAGTAACCAAGAAAATAGAAGATGCCTAGCTAAACCCAAAAACAATGGTCGGCGGGAGGACCGTAAGTGTCACGGTTGTGGAAAGATTGGGTGTATAGTGGCGCTAGATAAGAATAAGCGAGATGCTTTTTTTTTTTTTTTTTTTTTTTCCGAACCCTCTAAAACAGAAATAAAATGTGAGTTAGTAGTGCATTACTGTGTAGAAAGAAAAAATTAATTCGTGTTGTGTCTTACCTTTTACTACCTTTGGTATTTAAAGGTTACCTGTTATATTTAATTTTACTTATGAGCTATCCGTTCAGCAACTATTTGAGTCCGGAGGTGAGGGGCCTCCTCGTGTTATATCGCATATAATATAAAAAATAAAAAATAAAGATAAATAAAAATAAAACTAAAAATAATAAAGACAATATATAATAGTGAAATGATAAGAGAAACAGTCTGAAATCAAAA
>NW_027107369.1:127132-140060 GCF_000696795.3 Halyomorpha halys | reverse complement strand
CGTTGTTTTATGAGAGTGAGTATGTGTTGGGGTGGTGTGCGTAGGTGTATTGGTGTGGGTGTGAATGTGGGTATTGATGTGTTTGCAGCGTCTCGTATGGTTTGTTGTAGAATGTTAATGGCCTTACTTATGTCTTGTGGTGAGCTAAGTGTTGTAATGTTGGGTATGTTGTCATATACGTGTCTTTTGTAGAGTTTCCAGTCAGCTTGTCGAAAATAAATATATATATAATATAAATATATTCATATATGTATCGAAGAAGATATGTGGGCCGGGGCGAACCAATGGAGATCAACACCCAACAGATACGGAGAAGCAACCGGAGGTTTAGTCGATCATCAGATGAATCCACGAGAGCATCGGGAACGTCGGAGACCGAAGAAGAAGCTGAAGAGCCACGGAACCGAGTAAAGTCATGGGGACTGAGTGGAAACAGGAGAACGAAAACAAGGGAACAGAGGTGGATGGAGGTGAGGAACTGGAGAGAGGAAGACGCGAGACATCTGAAGGGAATATCGACTGAGGAGCGACCGCACACTGCTGAATTATAATGTGCGGGAGAAAAGCGGCGGTCTGCCTATAATAGAGAAAGCAGGAGTCAGGTGGACACCGGCAGTTCCAACACCATCATGATTTCAGAAGCCCTAGAAAAACTATCACCCTGGGTGGCCCCTGTGTGGTAGAGGGGAGGTAGAGGAATAGAGGCTTAATAGGGAATATGAAGACATTTTTTTAAAGAATGAGGCAACTGGGAAGATTGTCCCTGAGATCGCACTTAAACAAGACAAGGTCACTTATGTGAAAGCCAGGAGATACACGCAGGCGCTACGTCACCATATCCGGGAAGAGCTTCAAAGTTTAAAACGTCAGGGAATAATTATTGAAAGTACATCCCCGTTAAATAGTCTATCAGGGTAGTAATTATAAGGGAACACAATATGGTAAGAATAGAAAGTATCAGAGAACCCAAAAACAGGAGAACTTTCCATATTGAAGAATTAAAACTTCCGGCAATGACAATGTAAAAACTGAAGTGTTCTCATACTAGATTAGATTACAGAAAATTTAGTTATTTGTTCTATTTATTGTTTTTTTTTTGTTTTAAGATTGTTTTTGATTTTTTTAAATATTGTATTTTTCATTTTCATTTACTCTATGACTTTTTTTAAAATTTTATTCTTAGGTTTAAATTATGTATTTAGCATTTATTCACGGGAGCTTGTGAGTTTATGCTATGATATGTATATAGGATTTTTTATTGTAAATAGTTTTTCATTATTGTTTTAAATAATATTATTTTGTATAGTATACGAGGATTGTTTACAAGGTGGGAGGGAGTTACGGTCTGAGTCAACTGTTACTTCGATGTCAGCTGACTGAGGGGACCAACTGATCGCATGTATATAAAGAGATGTGCCAAACCCAATAAGGACCGTCATCGTAAGCTCTCTATCCATTTATATCAGAAGGCGAGAACAGTAAGACGAAAGTCATATCGTCTCAACTGCCTCATCACTTCTCCAGTTCTCTCATTGAGATTGAAGCTGCAGATATTCAAAAGTATCCTGAGGCCGGCACTAATATATGGGGCACCATTGCTTACCCACATATCAGATGGAACCCAGCGCCTTCTTCAAACTTTTCAGGATTTGATGTTGAGGAAAATCGTACGCACAACATTGTGGAGGAGGAAGAGCCCACCGGAGCTGCTTCAGTTGTTCGAGTTGCCCACTGTACCGGAGTTCATCAAGCGACGACACATCAAATTTTTCGATTCACTTCAGTACTGTACGAATCCGTTATTCAACACGTTAACACCTGCCCCCCCCCTCCGGTGCGTTGGCAACACACTACGTAAGGTCACGTAGTATTAGGATTAAGTTTTTATTAGATTTAAGTTTGTTAAATTCAGAAATAATGTGTGCTCCAACACATTATAAACTTTTATAAATACTGACAACAAAAATAATATACTCTAAAAGACTCCTTAGAATATAGATGTTCTACAGTAAAATGTGAAAGTAAAAAAAAAAATAAAGACAGTATGTTACAGCACTCCAAGCGTGTCAGATCTTATTCCTTCTTCTCTTTTTTGACATTTGACATTTTGCTTTCGCCGATACTTAAGTTTATATATACACTAAGAACAACGTAATTAGGTAAGAAATTGTAAATTATTCCTTAATATTAACAATTAATTAAAACCAAACATAGAACCAATCAACGTCTATTTGTTGTATTTTATAAGCTGTATTGATTTTTTATTTCTCAACTAAATCTCTATTTAAGCACTAGGAACGCTGTACTATGAGCTTACTCAGTGAAATGAAAATTCTGCAAAAATATTTGAATAAAGACATTCTATAAAAATATAAATGGTTTTTTATTACATATTAATTATGTAGGTTTGATTATTCTTCACCTAATTTATCTGTTAAATTTTGTTTGTTTCTTCGAAATAGAAGTGCTTCCTGTAATTTAACTCAGTTTCAAGCAGTAATGTAGTCCACTTTATTTGAAAGCGGAAATTATGCTATTTACGATTTCCTGACTTTGAATTTACTATATAAATATCCTGTTTATTCCGTAATGTGTTCTTGGGATTTGTTTAAATCGTAAAACTGCGTGTCTAATAGCCATTTTCCTATTCCGATCAGGGACCAGAACGAAAGACCAATAAGTATGCATAACAAGTGTAATGAAATGTTTTTAACTTCATACGGCGTACATTCGTTTAAAATTTGTTTTAAATACAGGAATAATAAGATATTTCTACATTCCGTAATAATGTTTTTGTTTTTTTTGGTTTTGGGTATTTTTATAAAAATACAATGTTTTTATTATTTTTTTATATAAGATATGAAGTAATTAAAGTTAATTTTAGACGGTTATTATCACTTTTTTTCCTTTTTGATAGAAAACTGGAATTATTAATTTTCTTTTTTGAAGATGATTTTTGTAAAATCTTATAATTGTATTTTCTTCCCAATTCTTACGACTGTGTGAATTTTACAATGTTTCATTTTTTTTTTTTAGCTAATGGTCCTTTTTTTAACTTTCATTTTCCTAAGGTAATAATATTATGTATTGTCATATTTATGAATATACTAAATACATATAATTATTAGAGACAACATCCATGCAAATATCATGAAAACTATTATTCTTAGGAAAATAATCATCATTAACTAATTTATAGTACATTTAACGTCTACTTTAAATCGGGCCCAGATAAAACCATTTATGTTCAATATTTTTCAATATATATTTTTTCCAACACAAATACATTTTTATAGAACAAGTTGTATATCAACGAATTATAACATTAATTGTTGAAATATTACTAATCTTAGGTATTTTTATATCTACAGCATAGTATCTAAATATAGAAAAACGATTTTGACAGGTTGCTGTATTATTTATGAATTATATTTACCGGGTATAGTCCCCTTAATTCAGTATTGTGCAGCCTTATAAATTCTTCAGTTAATTCATTCTCTTTCGGTCTGAATATTTCACCTTATTCTTTATTTTTGAAGACTTTAACGTGCTGTTCTTCCCTTAGTTTAAGAGGCCACGTGTCGCATCCATAAAGAACTGTGGGAAGGATAATAGTTTTATAAATTAAATACAACATAAAATAGTTTATAATGACTATTTTCCTTAGAATGTAAGTTATATTTGCTGAAATAAGGTCACAAATATTTTCTCTTTTTTTTTTAGAAAACAATATTGGATTTGGAATTAATTAATTTAAAGAACTGTATTAGGGTTAATATTAAAGTCCGTTTAATGTACTATTCCTTAGTATACGTATAGTTATATATAAATAGTATATTGTATAGTATTAACATATTATGATATTTTGCCCCCTTTGCATGTCCAACTTTAATAATCTCATAACGCATATCCCCAATCCTTCGGACGGGACTTATCCGTAGCAGGTCTGTTAGGTTCATAACTTTGCAGTTAGGATGCTTCGGCGTGCAGCTAAGAAAATACTTTAATCAATACCTACTGGACCTATTGGGACATGATCTGCCTATTATCGCTTCAACCGGCCGTAGGAACGCTTTCCGTTAAACTTGCCTAATCTGTCACATATATAGGAATTTGCTGTCTACGTACATAATTTTAAGAATTTATATGAATAAAGGCTCATGTTCTCCAAAGGAATAAGTTGCTTGCCAGACATATGTTACCCCTAGGAGACATACATAACCCCATTTCGTATCCCTCCAATTAATTTTGTTCGTCCTTCAAAACATATTAACCTTGTAATTTCTATGTCTTCAAAACATATCAAATCTCTTTCTACTCATTATTTTAGCTTGTTGCTACAAATAATACTGAAATAGGTTATATTTCAGAGAAACATATGTTCTTCGTAACACAGAGTGTGTATATGTCTTACAGGTGTGTGTTGCTCCTAATGTTCAATAAAAACGCGTTTGTTTTCGTGGAAAGGTTAACCATGCCTTATTTTTGATATGAACATGGGTGTCCCCAATAAGGGAAAGGGAGGGTCCTTAGCCTCTAGAACTGAAAAAAATATTAATTTATTAATAATTAATTTTTCAAGTAAATAATTGTAGTAACTAATAAAACACTGATATTATAATAAATAGTTTTCTTAAAATTTTAGTTACATTCCCATTTTCCGGAAATGTCACAACCTGAACGACTTAGTTTTGATCCTGGATTCGCCCTTGAATATGAACAGTATATTTCTAGTATAGTATGTCAGGTTCTATAGGCTACTTATGTATCTAAAATGTAAGGAATAGCATTGTAGGCAGATCAATGGATGGGAGAATATGCTCAAGGGAGTGAAAACCAATATATAACAATTTGAAATAGTTCTCGTGTTGTCATATACATTAATTTGTAAGTTGATTTTAATTTTAATCAATACGTAATTCAATGAATAAGTAATTAGACAGAAAAACACTGCTACTAGAAATCGTTTTAGAAAATAATAAACCAGATTGCCTTTTACACAAACGCTAAAAAAAAAAACTAAACCGTCGGTAAAATAGTATTTATAAAAAAAACTGGAAAAATATCGAACAGAAACGCAACATTAACTATCAACAACGAAACTGTCACAAGGTTGAGATTATTTGAAGTCGTCAGTCACAGTAACTTCAGTGACTGAAATCAATTATTACAATTAAGTTCAAAATATTTCTCTTCAAAAATAATGGAAAATGACGCTACAGATATAAATTGTAGACTAAATTGAGAGATCAGCGAAGGAGGGACGGAGGGTGGCATAACCCTACTCTCCAAAGTGAAGCCAAAAAGTGGGGGGTTGGCCACGCCTTTGGCTTGGGCTTCCAGGGACTTAGAAAATTCTATTCTTAGCACTCAATAGATCTATTGCTAAATTTATTAATTATTATAAAGTAGCAGTAAATGTTCGCTAGTGTCCTGAAACTTTAATAGATAAGTGATTATCTTATAAATTACTCAAGTTCGAAATTAACAGAAGATAACTTTATTATGTTTGCCTTATTATGATTTTTTGTGTTAAAATTATCTAGACAAAGAGATTCCTGAGTTGCTTTGTTACGCTATTTTAGAATGCCCTTTGACATTATCACAGATTTTCTTTTTTTCTAGAGCGTATTAGCGGTAGCAACTCTAACTGTCTTCCAGTTCCATTTCCTTCAGGATGTCCTCCGCTGATGGAAGCTCCCGCCGACTTCCTCTTCTTGAAAGAGTCACGTATTTGACGTCGGTTGTTCAGAACCTCTCCTTTGATTGTTCTCTTGATAGACTTCGTAACAGCTTGTTAATTACCGCATGGATCAGTAATTTTAATTTTTTTTAATGAATGAATTTCAAAACTATATTTTAGATTCTTTGGATATTGAAATTTACTATATTTCTCTTTCATTGATAAAAATTGAACCATCCTGAACGTTTTAGATAAGGCTAAATTAGCCCTCATTCGATTAAATTCCACAGAAACGTATTGGAGAAATAATAATCCATTAAAATTCCAAGTTAAACTAGAAGTAATTGTAAACCAATTTCTTTTAGTGAATTCCATTCGAAAAAGAATATAGCAAAACATTTACCACTCTACCAGGGTAGGTTGCCCTAATATGCCTGATTTTTGAAAATGACTGTCATATATTTTCAAGTTTCCAGCCAATATCTCCTAAATTACTGCACTTAACTTAAATGTTTTAATTAGTAAAATTTAAGGGATTAAATTGCACAAATATTGGTATATAACTAGACATGTATGGAGATTTATTTCATGTTTAATTTTGATAGGAAAAGCCATGTTACCGAAATACGGTATCAAGTTATATACTACCATTTGTGCAGTTTAATCCCTTAAATTTTACTTATCAACATATTCAAGTTACATTTAATAAATTAGGAAGTATTGGCTACAAACTTAAATATATATATTAGCGCCATTTTGAAAAAAATCTGGTATATTAGGCCTATTCATTCCGAGGGAATAGTATACGTTCAACTATTGTCTTTGGCAAATAGTTCAAGTGTAGTGCAGTGCATTTTATTTAACGTCTAGGAACCAATTTACAATGAAAGCATTTTACTTTATTTTTTTTATTGAGTTCATTATATATTGAAGTATAAAGTTTACCCATTTAATGTTTTCATACACTCTTTTCAAAATTATGCTTTTAGAGAATTTATCCCTATACTATACAACAGGAACAGTAAATATCTTTAACAAGCAGCCATTGAACTATTCTATGTCTACCAACTCAAAACCCCGGAGCATATGATTTTAGAAAACAACTAACATTAGCTGTCATTTTTGTTTTTATTGCTCTATATCTTGAAAACTTCCGATAGTGAAATAAAAAGTAAACATTTTTTTTTTCTCATTACATACTCAATCTTTTGCGATATAGTTATTGAAATAACCAGGAAAAAACATTTGCGGGTACATATTTCGGCAAATGTCATGAAAATTATTATTCATACACTACTTTATGGTACATTTAACGAGATTTGAATTAAGCCCGAATAAAATCGATTACGTTCATTATTTTTCTTGGTACAGCTATTCAAACACAATTTTTTTTTTAAAACAAGAAGGTTAATAATAATGGATTTCAAGACAAGTTTCTTCCTTAACATGTCAAGCTGTATGTCATGTTCCGTTTAAAACAGGAAACATTTTTTTTTTATATGGAACTAAATTGTATACAGGGGTCGGTGCCAGATGTAACAGAGGTTCTAAAAATATTGAAAATTTTGACAGATTTATGGCCTTTATTCAAAGTAATACGCCGTTTTTAGATTTTAACCACTTTTTCAATATTGCTTGGTTTGGCTAATATTCTAACTTATGCCCATCTGGGCCTTGTATGGTTAATGTAAGAGGAACATTTTTTTTTAACAATTGATTATTGGGGTATAGTCTCATGCAAAAGACACCCCAAACTATATACAATGTTATAAATAAAAAAATTAAGATAAAATAATAAGTCTTAATAAAAGATAAGAGTAAAGTTAATAACAAAAACAATGATATTTATGGATTTAACAAAATAAATAATTGACTTCCAATGAGAAAAAAAGAAAGTGAATTTTTTTTTTAATTATTTATTTAATGTAATTTACAACTGTACAAAATAATACAATAGGTAAATATGTAGTATGTTTCATATATACTTGAAAATCTTGGGAAGGAACCACCCATTGGTGGTAATTCAAACATTAATTTAAATTAGAAGGTCCCGTGGCCATCTTCATTCCAGACGCCTCGGAGGATTATCAGGGATTGTTATCATTGTTTAGGATGAAAGATTAAGAATTAATGGGTTAGGATGGTTAAGGAGTTTGGAATGAAAAGACGCATATCTGTTTTGGGTCAAATCTGCAACGAATGGGATGTTAAGGTCTTTGTGAATGAGTTTATTTGTGACGTAATAAGGAGCATCAAGGATTTTACGTAGGATTGTTTTGGATTGTAACGATTGGATGCGGGAGAATTTGATGGTTTGGTACCAAGGTGCATCCAATGCAATTCTTACGACTTTATTTTTTAAAAGATTGTAATTTGTTTTCCTTTTCCTAAAGGATGCCGGTCCCCAGACTTCACAGCCGTACATCAGCAGTGGCTTGTGAATTGTTTTTAAAATAAGAATAGCTGTTTGTAGTTTACTTTGGATTTTGGACTCTTTAGGATAGGATATAGCATTGCTAACCTTGCGTAGGTTTGATGTGGATGTAGTGATTCCAGGTAAGGAGGGAATCAGGGAGGAAAGAATTCTACTATTTTTAGTGTCATGATCTCGTTCCAAAACACGAATTACTTTTTCTTTCTACACAGTAATACACTACTAATTCACATTTTATTTCTGTTTTTTAGAGGGTTCGGAAAAAAATAAATACAAAAAATCCAAAAGATTGTAATATATTGTACATCGACCAATACTATAAGTAATAAAGTCAGTATAAGTGTTTGCTTTAAAGGGACGATAAATAAGACTAAAGAGGGCGGTAGAAGCAGGTTTGCGCCATTTTTCAATTTAGCCACTTTTTTCATTGTTGAATTTTTATGGTGTTAAGTACAACTCTCCAATAAACAAATCGTCAATGTTAATGATGAACTAAAAACTTATAGTTGCTTTTGTATCGTAAAAAAAAGTGTTAAGTGCTCTAACGACTTTAACAGCCGCAGAGAGGAAACTAACTAATTTCCTCGGCAGCTCATTTCTCTTCTCGAGTGATCCTGTTCGATATTTCACCGTGACAGGAGCTAAACTGTGACAATAGATAGCAGTCAGCCATCTCATCGTTTTTATAATGAATAGTACTTCCCTATTCTAGTTTATTGCACAATAGTCTTCATCAATTAAGAAGAGAAAGGAAAGTAAAGTACAATTTTAAGTGGAATCCTTTATTTTACTGTTATAGTTAACATTTTGTAAAAATTTGTTTCCAGTGTAATATTTTAGGAGTGCTATAAAACTCGAATTTTTCTGTTGGTGAACTATATATATCCTTTTCCAACACGTATTCGGAATGATGAAAATTTCAGTCTAAGACAAATAGTAAACAAAGAGATATTCTGTTATAAACATTGTTATCTAAACTCCTCCAATAACGGTCTTATGAAAATTCCTCGCTTCGAATTACTACCTTATCGCATTGACGTACATGTATAATGTTCCTTATCAATAATTGGATAATATTAAAAAAAGTCAAGACTTTTTTTTGATTGGTTGAAAACAAAACCAGTTATTGTAAAATAGGAGCTGTTCAACTGTATTGAGATACTATTTACATTTAAAGCTACTACTAATGTAAATTACATTAGCATTTACATTTAAAGCTATGGTATATATTAATTCATGGTAACATGAATAAAATAGTATTATTAAACATAGAACAGAGTTTTTCTTTGAAATTATATAATTAGTAGGTACATGTTTTACTAAACTGTTTTTTGTTTTTTTTCAAATTTGAGTAAATTCACTCTACTATAAAACAAATATTCATACTGTTTTGTTTTTTTCAATACGTTTTTCTAACTAATAGTTAATTTTCACGTTTTGTTAATCAAGCAGCATATGTACAATAATAAATCAAAATAAATTCATTTAGCATTTATACACTAACATAATTTGTTTAGTCGTAAATACTCACATATGATCTGCTGGACCACAAATAGTATTTCACTGTAAGAACAACAAAATAAAATATTTTAGTAATAATTATTATCCATGATTTCATTATCTTGGATCGTTCTGCAGCAAAATTTTGAATCCAAAAATACTTTTAATTTTATTTTGTAATATAATTAAATATAATAAAGGAGGTTTTGAAAATAATAACTCAACATATCGATGGCCTAGTTAAATTCAAATTGCTTTAAGAAAAATACAATTTAATGTTCCTTCTTTTAGAACATTAAAAATTAGTTTTTTGACTGGATAGATTCAAGTATTAATTCTAAATCAGTCGAGTCCAAAAAAGATTGAAAAGTTACAATTTTCCTAACAATTTTCTCTTTAATTGTATTGTTTGTCAAGTTATTTAAAATGTATTTAGCACCATTGTGAAGTAAGCCACCGATCTATGAAAAACTGTCTATTTATTAGAAATTACAAAATGCTAAAATAGTTATCTTAAAATCCAATTAAATTTGTTTATTTAACATTTCCATGCCGTGCGTCAGAAAATAACTTTTTTTAAATTATAATCAAACCAAAAACCCAATTAAAATATAGTTTTTTATCGTTTAATTTGTGTAATTGACACATTTTATAATTACTCTTTATTGGCTTATTAATTCCTTTATTTTAGAGGTCTCCTTAATGATGGCCAGAGGGCCAAAACGTTAAGAAATAATTGGGATTGTAACAGAAAAAGATCAAAAGAAATTTAAGTTGTAATTCTTATACTTTTTTTTTTCTACTAAATGAAATGTCCATATTAAGCATGGAATGGAAGAGTGTCGAAAAGTTTTGGATTGTTTTAGAATGAAATGTAATTGAATTTAAAATCAAACTACCTGATTTGCCTTTATTTTTTGCTTATATGGAACACTTTTTACTTTCACTTACATTGAATATATAGTAAGGGAATGGATCGCTAGAAATTTTGAATTAAAATTTTCAACGGAAATATAGGTTTTGAGGTCACCAGAGTCAAACAATCAAGTCCTTCAAAATGTTGTGTGTAAACAGCCCAGCATTTTTATTTTATTTTGGAGATCTATATCTTTAAAATTATCAACAACACTAAAAAATCTAATAGAATATCAGTTAAAGAAGATTAAATTTGATCAATTATGAGCCTCTAATACAGCTATTTATGTTCAAAAGTTCTCAAAATACAGTAACATTTCATGAAAGATCCGCTGAATAATCAGTAGTTAGTAAATTTATATTGAGAAGTCTATATCTCAAAAATCCATTCGACGTACAGATGTCTATTAGCACTAAAAGTAAAGTTAATTTAATTCACTAAAAAGTAGTTTATTACGTTTATTTTCGTAGGAGTGGTAGTTTTCATTATATTATAACAAATTATTGATTTTTAGCTCTTCGGACAAATTTTTTTGACTTATGAAAAAACATATCTCAGAATCCATAAGATGTATAGATATCTGCCAGCACTCACATTAAAGAAGTTAAATTTACTATAAAGTAGTTTATGACGTTTATCTTGAGCATTAGTTTTTATGATATTTGATAAAATAAATTCACATAATGTTGATTTCTAGTTGTCCGGACACTTCTTAGCTTATGAAAAACAATATCTCAGAAAGTATTAGACGTACAGATGTCTTCCAGCACTCAAAGTATAATAAAGCTAGCTTAATGTACTATAAAGTAGTTTATTACACATATCTTCGTAGGGATTGTATTTTCATGATATTTGTTACAATAAATCAATTTGGACAAAGTTTAATGTGCAATATTCATATTATTATTTCTCACCGACCCTTCCCCAAAGCCCAAATCTACAAGTTAAGACAATCCTTCTATCTACATTTAAAAAAAAAAAATATTTAAAGAATATTTTTCACATCCAAAATACTCTAAGACTTTTCATGCTTAAAAGACTTTACCTGTTTGTATTATATATTGATTTTATGAATTGTCCTGGATAAGATTCCTGTTACCCATTCACTCCTACCGAAACAATAAAGAGGGAATTAAATGTGATTGCCGCTCCAGTAAGTGCAGAGAATGAAGCCTTTATCTAATGCCGCCATACATTGCCTGTAAATAATTATATTGTATTGAGAGGATCAGGAAAACTCGCTTTGTGTCGTCTCGCTACAATGCCGATACCAAGTGTATAGCCTGAAGGTCTTCGGGAACAATACTCAGAAAATAATTTTGGTAAAATGAATGTATCTACATTTTGTATTTCATTTATAATGAAGAAATCATTTTTATATTTGTTAGATGTAACATGTATTTTTTTTTGATGAATGAGAAGTTTTGAATTTCAAATTTTAAGAAAAGATTCTTAACATTTTATGAATATTCCATGTTAAAAAAAAAGGAAAAATTAAAATAAAAAATTTAATTGCCATGAACAGGATATTTTAAAAGATGAAAATTAGGATTTGTAAACAAATATTTTATTCTGTTTTTTTTCTTTTTTTGTTTTTTTTAATGAACCCATTCAAAGATAGTAATACTGTCGAATTAATTTCTGAGGATGTATAATAATAATAATATTCCGATTAATCTATAAAAGTAAGAAAAATTCATAGTCGAGAGAAACTCAAACATTATTACCAAACGTTCACTGTCATTAAAATACTTATGTATGTAAATAATGCTCTCTGGGATATGTAAAAACAATTAAATATAATGGAAGATTATTGATTGCAGTGTGTATAGATGAACGGAATATGGTCCGGGTGCCGTCAAAGAAACTCAAATAGTAAATGATTATACTATTTTTATTGAGCCAGCGTTTCTCCCCACGTTGCAGGGCTTCGTCAGGGCTAAAAAAGATACAAACATTTGACATAGTTACAAAAAAAGAAAAAACATAAGTGGAAAATAACAGGGGTATACAATGAAAAGTAAAATATAATAAGAAAAATTAAAGGTTGTAAACAGTAAATTAATAGGGTAATAGTAACAGATAGATAAGAGATAAAATAAAAGAAGAAATATTTAAGAAAGTACAAATTAAGTGATGAAAAAAGAAAAGAGTAAATTCAAATGATGATTCATACCTGTTTTGACAGGAGTCAAAGTCAGAGTGAGTCGTTTGTATTGGGAGGAGTGGGGATTGCAGTTTAGCACGCTACAATAACGAAAATAATTTTAAAGTACACATTGTAAAAAAAAATATTTAAATTAGGTAAACAATAAATGGTAATATACATAATAGAGAGGGAGAAGAGATACTTACAAACTTATTAAAAACAATAAATAACAGTTTCGAACTGTTT
>NW_027107369.1:125562-127082 GCF_000696795.3 Halyomorpha halys | reverse complement strand
TTATTATTTTTTTATTTTTTTATTTTTTTTAATAATTTTGTAAATATCTCTTCTCCCCCTCTATTATGTATATAAATCCGGACCATATTCCATTCAATTAAATAAAATGCGTGATGATACTTAATAGTTAATAAATGGACCTTCGAAGTACAAATATTTTTATTTACAAAATTCTTGTTGACTCATATTAAAAAAAGATGGTTTTTAAGCAGCATCAACAAAACTATTTCTATAAAATTATTTGGGAAAATAAAACAATCAAATGTCCGTTAGACATACTTTCTAAATGTAATTCATGCAACAACATTGGAAAAATTAAGATTCTTAAATTTTCTAAAAATTTAAGTCTATTAAAAATAATTGAATTTTAATAAATCATTTGACTTTATTTCTCTATATATTACTAAAACGTTATTGATCCACGTAACATGGGTCACATTTATTTTGTAAGTCTTGTGAAGAATCATTTCTAATCATTGATTTAATAATTTTCAAAAAGATTATCAAACAAAATTACTAAATGGTTGATAAACATTGAATATTTTATGACTGAGTTTATCCTTAAAAGTCACCAGTTGGTCCTTCCTACTAATCTCTCAATATCGAATAGGTGACACAATCGGTCCCAATACCGACTAAGTAATTAATGAAATGGAATATAACAGCTATTCGACTTCGACTGGCTTTCGATTCAGCTGCCATAAACAGCATTCGTCAAAGAAATATTCTTAGGCTGCTCATTTTTTTTTCTTGATCATATTTTCTATTTATTTGTTCCATTTCCTATAAATCGCCATTTTGCTTGGAAGTTGAAAAACAAAAATGTTATGGATATATTTTGTTAACAATGGAGATAAGTAACAAATATTTTTTAAAAATTCATTAATATTTAGTTCTGAACCATGGGGGATAGAAGTATTACTTTTAAAAATTATATAAACGTTATTTCAAAACAGCAATTGATTTCAATGAGAACTATATAAAAGTGAAATGTATATTTGAAGTTGAATATTGACTGATGTTCAAATAAATACCACAGGGGGGAAACAGGAGTTGTCAAAATCACTTGAATGCAAGAAAAACGAAACTAAAAGATTGACATGACGGCCATGTCAATTTTCCCATGTATTTTTTTTTTCTCTTCCAGTTTTGACCTCATAGGAATATTGAACATTCTTTTATTTTTACTTTTTATTTTATTTTATTTTTATACCAGATCGGCCTGGTGGGCCTTACATGGTTGATATAACTTATATTATAAATTTTTTTTAACAGTTGATTATGAGCGGGTATAGTCATACTAATGACACCCCTAACTATATAAAATGTTCCTATTAAAAGAAAAAAATAATAATAAAATAAATAGATAAGAATAATGCTTCTTAATAAAAGAGGAAAGAAAAATTAATAACAAAAAATAATGATATTGGTACACTTAAATAAAACAAACAATTGTCTTCTAATAGTCAAAAGAACAAGTTAATTTTAAACGGGAAGAGAGAAAAAAAATTAAATAAATA
>NW_027107369.1:123229-125470 GCF_000696795.3 Halyomorpha halys | reverse complement strand
GTAGTGTGACTATGAATTAATTTTATATTTATTAAAAATTTATAACAGAATGTTCTGCAGCAGTCTGGGCTTCAGTATTCGAGTTGAGGTTGGGCTTCCCAGGTTGTAGGTCACTGCTCCTTTAACTGTCAGCAACTGGGAGTGGAACTTCATGAACCCTTTTTTGATATAATCCTCTACTGATTCCATTTATAATCCGCGATGCAATTATATTTTTACTTATAAATAACTCAATTTTTTTAAACAATGTGGCATCTGCATTATTAATATTTTAAAAATAATTTGAAACATTAAATAGTAAATATTCATTTACTTGTAATTTCATGATATTAAGGAGAATTAGTTTTAACTCATTTATTACAGTTTGATTCCCTCCCTATACCAATAATGTGTAAGGTATGCAAAGTCTTTTAAATACTCTCTTTAAACAATGTGAGAATCTGAGTTTATTTTTCAGTTGATTGAGATCATGTTCAACCTTTATTTTCTGTAGCTTGGTAAGCATTCAAATCTTCAACTTTTACGTGTAGTATTTTTAAATGATTTTGAATGTGGAACATAACGAAAGTCCTGTAATATTTTAAATGACTTTCCAGTTAATCGGATAGAAAGACTGGCCAGCTTCAAAGTGTACAAGCCCTTTGTGACAAGGCTTCCCGAGTACATCGCTAGGACATACGCTTCTTGGGATAAGTCATAGAATCGTTTCAATTACCTATGTACGCAGTATTGCAATCAGGAAAATTTCAAATCAGAGTTTCCAACGTAAATAGAATTCTAAGGTTCGCTGTGTCAAAATAACCTAGATTTAAAAATAACGAAACCAAAACATCCGACTTTCATAAACATATCAACATACAAATATTCACACTCATGTCAATATACTAGAAAATCTTTTTACTTGATATGGGTGCCAGGGTCATGTGGGGATTGCTGGGAATGAGCTAGCAGACGTAGCAGCCAAACAATCACTTACTCTTCTTGATCATTCGGACACCCCAAGAAATAAATCTTCCATTGAAAAATGAAATATTATGTAATTGGCAAGCCATGAGGAATGAAAGTCCTCCATGCACAATAAAGGCAATTAAAAATAACAAGTGAAGAATGGACCGCGTCAAATTGTTCTGATCACAGGGAGGAGGTTATATTGAGAATAAGGCATACGAATTAGACTCATTCATATCTCATCAAAAAGCACCCACCTCCAAAGTGTCAAATATTGTAATAGTTCCCTTACATTCAGCTACATATTATATATGTATACAATAATAAAGAAATTTCTAGTATAAAATATTTTAGAATATCAGAAAGTAGGATGATAACAGAAAGTTTCTCTAGATTTTTTATATTATTATCAGGAGTCTAAAAGGATTAATTTTAGCGCCAAGTATGATATAGGAATGGTATGAAAAAGCTTTGTTTAAAGGCACTCGGCATCAGATTTTATTTTTGATATTATTGAGGCCTAGATTTTTTTCCCGATCCCTCTAAAACAGAAAAGAAAAGTGAATTAATAAGTGCATTACAGTGAAAAAGAAAAGTAATTCGTGTTGGGTATTACCTTTTACTACTTTTGGTATTTTAAGGTTACCTGTTGTGTTTATTTGTTATTTATGAGATATCCATTCTAAAATGGTGCTATTTTAAATCCGGAGGTGAGGGGCCTCCTCGTGTTGTATCGCATAGAAGATAAAAATAAAAAAACATTAATTAATAAAGACAATAGATAATGGTGAAATAATAAGAAAACAGTCAAAAGTTGAAAGAGAAGTGTGGGGGAGGAGGAGGAGGTGCATCAGAAGATGGAGTTATGAAGTGATGTTGATAGAGTTTTTGGAACCTATCCTGCCCTGCCACCTCGCAGGAAGGGGGATGGAGTGATAGTGACGTGTGTCACGTTACGTCTTCCTAGAGATCTTCTGTAGTGTACTGTTTTAGTATTGGTGTAGTGATTTCAGGGCTGTTGGGTAGAGATAATGTAATAGTGGTGCGCCGTGTAGGAGTGATGGTCGTAGTATTACTTTGTATATGAGTAATTTGAGTTTGAGTGACAGCCCTGGTGAGTAGATGAGGTGTTTAAGTTGGTATTATGTTGATTTGACGATTTGTAGTCTGTTCTGTATGTGTGCAGTGAAAGATAGATGTGTTTCTAGTTTAATGCCTAGGTAAGTGAGATGTTTCTTGGTTTGAGGCCTAGATCGTTAAAGGAAACAATAATGACGTTACAGCTGGAGCCAA
>NW_027107369.1:112625-119654 GCF_000696795.3 Halyomorpha halys | reverse complement strand
AGAGAGAGAGAGAGAGAGAGAGAGAGAGAGAGAGAGAGAGAGAGAGAGATTTCAATATGTAGATATTTGTATAGGAAATAAAAATAAATACTACGTGTATTATGGAGGTGTAGCTATTTTTAGCAGAGATATTTTGGACATATCTTATACACGTGGATTACGGTAATTGGAGCTTTTCAATATTGATTTTATTCGTCACTTTGGCATGTGATGTTTATTTGTAGCAAGAATTCCTTTATTCTCAGAAGTAAAGAAAACAATGACAAATATAACATTTGTTATAACCCTTAAATTCCCATCATATCATATCCCAGCCAAACTCCAATAATTTCTGCCGTGTCTACAGAGATACGTGAGGACGGGCGTTAGTTATCGTGTTGGAAAACTATACCTTTGCGATTAACCAACGCTGGACGGTTTTGCTCCACCCCTGCCTTTAATTGTTCCAACTGGGCACAGGTGGTGATATCCCGTGTCGTAAAGTGAGGGTTGTCTGTGACCAAAACTTGAATTTGGTCAACATCAACAGTTGAAGGACGACCCGACTACTTTGCGTCTTCCAAGTCAAAATTTCCGGTTCTGAACCGAGCAAACCACTTACGGACGGAGCTTTCTCCTTCAGGCATCATCGACATACAAATTATGTTAACTGTCTGTGCAGCGGATTTTCCTTTTCGGAAATAAAAAAATCATTAAATAACGAAAAAGATTTTTTTTTTCTCTTTCATTTTTAGCAAGCAAAATACCACTTGAAGATAAGGAATTTCGGTTTACACTGATGGATAAAAGCACCTTAACTAAGCTTTTTTTTAGAATATGTAAACATGATTTTTTGAACACAGAGAGGATTAAATTGAAATATTGAAATACGCTACGAACTTATTTTGCAATCCAATATTAATGTATTCAGAGTTGAAAATATTCTAAAAATTATTGGACAATGGCTTTGTTAATATAGCAACTTAATATTTTTGGTTTAACATTCAACATTGCCTTTTCGTATTCTACTAAATTTCCTTATGAAGCGATAAATATTATGTTTTGAAAATGATTATAGTGAAATAGAACTTAGAAATATCATGATTCAGATTGTTACAGTATTTTTACTTATAATAACTTAACTATCTATTTCAAGGATTTGTAGTTAAAGCTTCTTTAATTGTTGTTTTTCATACAAAAGATTAGTATTGGGATCTCATGTAGATTATTTTCATACTTACCTAATCTGAGAAAAATGTGAGTAAACAGCTTGTCGTGTGAATGACGCTATTAGCTGTCGAGATAAAATACTAAACAATGCACTAATTATGCTCCTAGAGAAAAATAACACTTTAAGCGATATAAACCTATCGTTTCTATTATTTTACGAGGACATTGTCATATTCATGTTTTTATTTATGACACCTAAATATAAATAATTATTTAATGAAATAACTTAAACAATAATGAATTTAATTAAGCTGAAAATAGATTTTAAATGACAAACAAAAAAAAACAAGGATAGAATGATTACTGTTTTATTCTATCTATTGAAAACAGGTCATCCTGTCATTTTTTGTTTAACCTTTCTAATTCCAGATGTCTGGAGTGATGGAGATTTCGTTGGACAGCTTTGTAACATTGGTTTTATTCAGGTTGAAATAGACTCCAGTATAAACTGTTAAAAATAATTATATTTCTTATCTTTATTGTTTGATTAAACTTTATTTATTTCCATAGCTGTTATTTTAAAATGTGTGTGTGTTTTTTTTAAAACGTAATTGAAGAAAATAAGTTAATTGCTGTTTGATTGTACATTTTCTGTATGTTTACAGTATAGCCCTAATGGTTTTATTAAAAATGATTTATTTTAGATCCCCAGTAATCCCCGGTGATTTTATTTGTGAAAACTATAAAATTGTTCATTTGTAAGTGAAAAAAGTGTAAATAAATATAAAAAATACACTTTGCATGGATTCATTTTAACGTTATTATAAAAAAAAAAAAAGAATTCACCAACTAAATTTGAACTATGCATACTTCTACTACTAATTATATTAGTTTTGCAGAATCAAAAGATTTGTACAATAGATATTTTGTATTTCTAATAGCAACAAAATATATTATAAGAACTTACATAGTCCGGAATTAGATAATCCGATATCGAAACTGTTAAAACTTCTAATTTCGATTTCTCGGTGATTACAATAACTTTCCTATACATCGGGAAGTCTAAACTTCTTTTACACGTGTGCACTTTTATTTTTTTTTTTTTAAATATAGCCTGCTGGGTTTTCTCATAAAAAGTACCTCTTTTTTACGCTAGTTCGGTTTACTGGAGTGTTTGGAGTACCAAAGTTTGGAATGCCGAAATCACACTGTATTAACAGGTTTATTACTCCATTCCAAAGAATTGGCTAATCTAAAAACGTTTTAGATATATATATATTTTCTATATAGATAGAAAATATATATATATATAGAAATTAGAACTGAATTAGTAAGTGCATTACTGTAGAAAAAGAAAATTAATTCGTGTTGTGTCTTACCTTTTACTACCTTTGGTATTTTAAGGTTACCTGTTATGTTTAATATCAAGTATGAGCTATTCATTCTAAAAAAGGAGCTATTTTAAGTCCGGAGGTGAGGGGCCTCCTCGTGTTGTATCGCATATAAGATACGAATAAAAAACATTAATTAATAAAGACGATAGATAATGGTGAAATAATAAGAAAAACTGTCAGAAGTCGAAAAGAAGTGTGAGGGAGGGGGTGGGGGTCCATCAGAAGATCGAGTTATGAGGTGATGTCAATAGGGTTTTTCGGAACCTTTCCTGCCACCTCGCAGGAAGGGGGGATGGAGTGATAGACTGGAATACTGGATTGAAGGAAGCAGGAAGACTGTCGAAGAATTTAATGTGTCTCCGTGTGATTTGTTGTTGTACAGTTTCTAACTGTAGTTCGTTATGAATGTGTGCCATGTTACGTCTTTCAAGAGATGTCCCTCGACATATCTTCTGTAGTGTGCTGTTTTGGTATTGTTGTAGTGATTTCAGGGCTGTTGTGAAGGACTTATATCGGAAGCGTGTACATTTATATGTATGGTATCTTATTTCTCTTTTTTTGTTTCAGATTAAAAGGTTTTGAGAAAAAAATAAATAAAAAATAATAATTCACTAAACACAATTTTTAATTTAAGCTGCTTCAGAAAATCACAGCTTTATGCTAAAAAATCAGGTGGATATTAGCTACTTCCTTTTCTTCATTTGTCTTCAATTCTCAGCCTTTTTGTTTCCGATCCCTCTAAAAACAGAAAAGAAAAGTGAATTAATAAGTGCATTACTGTGAAAAAGAAAAGTAATTCGTGGTGGGTATTACCTATTACAACCTGAATTTGAACATGCTATTATAAACTAGTCAGCCTTCTGAAACATTGATGTTCGAAACTTTCATGAAACCATCTCGTCTTACCACTAATAATCGTTGCTCCACGCTTCATTGCAGATCATGAAAGTGCTTCCCTCTAGTATGGTAATGAGAAACACTCTTCTTACAAACAAGCCGAGTTAGGTTACTGTAAGCCACGCGTAGGTTCCACCATTGTCATTGATAGCAATTATTAAAAGTTGTAGAAAACAATTTCCAATCGTTTACACATTTTTCCCATTCCTCCCAACCAGATTGCTAAATGTAGGTCGTTACAGAGTTACGGATGAATATGGAAAGATTGGCAATACTCAGATTAAAAAAGCGGTAGGAATCGTCATGCAAGTAAATTAGAATGAACCCAAAAAATATGATTTAATTTTTTCAAATCCATTTAATATTTGATAAAATAAATTACTACTAGTTATATTTCTTTTTTTGTCGACATCATAGTTTTATTTTAAAGCATATACCTTTAAAAACAGTTTTATAAACTCGTAAATTTAACATATTTGAAACTATTTATGGTAAATTTTTAGTAAAAAAAAATTCAATTTCGTCTGTAAATCTAGTTGATACTCATAAGCAGAATTTTGATTATTTTAGTATACATTTGTTTTGTACGCCGGTAATAGGTTACAATATAAATAGATTTTGATTGGATAAGTTTGTCGGGGGGTGTGATCAGCAAAGAACAACATAAATAAACAAAACAATATTTATTTATTTTATCCCGACATTTCGACCTGAGTTTCAGGTCTTCATCAGGGGTTATGGCGTAGAAGGTAGGCCTAGCTCTGATTTACGACTGCGATATCTGGAAGAAATGTATTCCACAAAATAACCGAAAATATCTGGGATTAGAGCCTTAATGCATGCTGTAAAACGAACAAAAACTAGTCAATATCTCATGATATCAAGTAAAGGAGGAGATGAGGATCATGTGGCAGGAAGCAAGTCATCAGGACACATCTACACAAAGAATTTCAATGAAAATATTTTTTTTGTGAAACAAAAATATTATAGGAAATAAAGATTTCTTTTTGTGAAAAACTTTGATGATTCGTTGGCATTTCATATGATGTTTTTTTATTTAATGGAAAATATATGTAGTTGACAAATAGTTTAATATTTATCCATTATTTTTTAATTTTCTCATAATAATTTATTCTTTACTTTTGTATATTAAATATATTTGGGTCATTAAGGATTTATTATTCATAGGAATCTTTCATTAACAACCTTAATCCATATAAATAACAAAATTTTTGTATTCCTATACAAAAATTTCTTCATTTATTTCAAAATGAGGTTTTTGTTTTAAAAATAAACATTTTTAATTTAATAACTGTGCCTTAAAAGTCCCATAGGTCGTCAATTGTGGTATTTCGTTTAGTAGGAAATTCAAGAGCACTATCTATACCGTTAAATAGGTGTACCGTTCTTAAACCGAAATAAAATATTTTCACTTTATTTTATTACTGAATTCAATTTTATTCTTTTTATAACCCACTTTATTACAGAGGACATAAACATTTAACTATTATGCTCTCTTTTATAGCTATAAGGTATTTTATTTTTAATAACTATTCTCATCTCGTATCGTTTCGTTTCCTTTTTTTTTTTTTTATACGTTTATCTGTTTCATACTCATAACATTTTATACGTTTTTATAATATAATACATATATATATTTTTTTTCTTTTCTTTTTTTTTTTAATTCAATTCTCTGTTATAATCTTGAAGCTATTCGCACTCACACCTACTTCTTCATCAGTGACTTATTGTCGCTTTTTACGCTACGAAACTTTAAATGTAGAGATTAAAAGAAGTCTTTGGAATAAACAAATATATTTATGTAGAGATATATATGAGTGGGAGTAGAGACGTATAGGTGGCAGCACCGGTGCGGCAGAGGATTGGAGGTTCAGTGGTAGCGCAGCTCTCGGGTGGCGCGCACCGAAATGGAAGTCTGTCCGGAGAGCACAGTCATTGATAAGGTTATCATATGTTCGCGTATTTACGAATATTACGATAAATCATTTATTTGTCGAATTATGTAATCTACATGTATAGTGAGTGTCATATGTGCCCTGATTATCGAGTGTCATGAATTAGGTTTTATTTTCTGTTTTTTGTTTATTTATTTTTTTTTTTTTTTAAGTTGATATGAAGCTTTTGGAATTTTGAGTTGAACAGCATCAATGATGGAAAACTATACTAAGGTAAATCGTGATTTTTATTTTCCTCAGAAATATAAATTTTTCACGTAGATTTATCTACTTTTTTTTAGATTGTTAGATTTTTGTATTAATTATTATAATAGAATGGTATTTCATCAGGTGAAAACTCCTATTTAAAAAAAAAAAATGTATCACATGAATTGTTATAGCACATTTGTCTGCTTTTAATTAATAAGCATATAAAAGTCATATACCTGGAATCTAGAAAAGAAAAAAATATTTCCAAAAATGGTATAAATAGACAAAGTCATTTTTTTTTCTCTCCGAAATTGTAATAATATCAAAAATAATTTTAATATACCAAGTATTATAATAATATTATGTTAAAACTAATTTTAGTTTTAGTGCTTTGATAAAAAAAAAGTAACATAAAACGAACGATCGATTTCTATAATGAATATATATTTTATATATTTTTATCGTGCTTTAAGACAAAATGATGTAAAAATATAAGAGATTGGTTTGCCCGTAAAAAGATTTAATAAATTAAAATAAGACTGAGTACGCGATAAAAAAGTGAATGAAAAATTAATGTAAACATGCTCTTTCCCAGAGGTTATCAACGGATTACTTTCTTTTCTTTCCCTGTATATATTTTTTTTTTGTTTGAATATTTTCCTGAATTCATATTTTATCTTGAATTAAGAATTATTTGTATCGATGTAAAAATAGCTATTTGTATCACAATTTTTCGCATTTAGAGTATTTATACCTACTTATTCCAAAATAAGAATGTGTTTCATTCTTTTCACTGCTCTACTTGTAGTATTATAATACTGCATTAAATATATTTATAATTAAATGTTCGTTCGACTCCAATGGATAGATATGCTTTCGAAAATTGAATGAAAATTCGTTATCAGATTATTAGAATTGTTTCCTTATTTAATTGTTGAGTTATTTTGATAATTATTCACTTAGAAATTTCTTTATTCATTTTAGGATGTAAAACATGACCTTCAAAATAGACCTTAAAGTTGTAGAACGTTAAATATTCATAGAAAATCATTATTGATGGAATCTTAGTGGATGATGATTAAGGTTGTAAAAACTTTCAAAAATATTTTCATCTGATGAAGTATAATTGATCTGTGTTGTGCAAAAGTATGAAAGAAATTAAAAATAATTCTTAGGAAAGGTATTTTTTTTTTCTATGTTTTGATAATTCAAAGAAAACGCTCCCTAAATTATGATTTAAAATGTGTTCACACAGGGCCAATTTCAATTACTTCTATGTTAATTATGAATGAAATAATGCTATGAAGTATAATTGCGTATATTTATACCTTAATTTCGTAAATTCCGCTAAACTACCATTATTAGGGATCCATTTGGTGATAGTGTAATGACATTTTTTTTTTTAATAAACATTAAAATAAGGG
>NW_027107369.1:80660-111835 GCF_000696795.3 Halyomorpha halys | reverse complement strand
ATAATTTAAAATAAATATTTATGTCTAATTTTTATATTGTTAATTAATTGTAAAACAAAAAAAAACAAGTTATATCTTGTTTTACCTGAGAAATAATGAATCGAATTTTTAATTATACACATAGTTATAAAATGTTAATTAATTTTTTAATGCATGTGGTCTAAATTATAGGAAACAACATTAAAAAAATATAAATAATTTTAAATGATTTATCTTTTCATTTTCCTAAACTTTTTCACTAGACTCACTTTTATTTATTTATTTATTTTTTGATAAACAAACAATTAAAAATATGCAGCTGTTATCAACCTAATACTTGCTCTGCTTTTTTTTCTAATATATCATAGTTACGTCGTAAACTGTTTGACATGGCCAAAGATAAGAATATATCAGTTTGACATAAAGAATAGTTTTAATGACCCAGCTACCTTGAATGGTATCATTTTAAAGTATTTTTTCAATACAGTCAATTAAAAAAAAATATCTTTTATGAAAGTGTTTTTATTTAAATATAATTTACCATTATTCTTAATTATAAGTTGTGTAAATTCTAAAAGTAATTATTTTTTTATTATTTTAAAATATTTTTATTTAAATTTAGCAGTATTGTATAAGTATAATTATGTCCAGATTGCACATATATTAAAAAATTATTTGTTTGGACTGAGTGCACAATCGCCATTGCTATTAGTAAGTGTAAACAATTTTATCTAATTTATTATTATTTTTATTGCACATGTATTGACATATATTCACGAGCCACTAAAACATATTTAATTGATATTGTTGTCACTTCTGCTCGTAACAAAATTAATGTTTGTTTTTCTTTAGTATCAGGTTTTAGCTTTAAAAAAAAATTCAACGTTACTTCATCTTCCAAAGAATTCTTATGGATATTCATGATCTTTAGTTTAACATGTTAAGGAGTTAAATGGAGAGATATTTCCTTCTTTTAACCTGTTAAAATGATATGACATTTAGCATAGTTAACAGTCTGCTAATAGATCACCTAAATTGATAATGACGTCACGCAACAAACCAGCCGAGTTGTACACAAATTTGTCTGTTTTCGTTTTGATATATTAGTTATTTGTTGTTCGTGATTGATTTGTGTTGTTTTTGTTAGAACTCTAATGAAGTAATGAGGAAAACATACCTCAGAGAGGAAACATGAAACATGTGAGGCGAATACGAAGCTGTTGGAGGTCCTCTGCTTTTAACATATTACATGGACTTTAAATTAGGCTGCTCACAATATACTTATAATATTCAGCATGTCAATTTTTAAAATTTAACTCAACGTCATGAATACCCCTATTATAAGTATTACAAATTTATTTTATTTCATTTTAAACGTTTTCTCTTACCCTCTCTTGCATTATTTGTAAAAATAAAAGAATTAATATTATAGAAAATGTATTTTTGTATATCAGGCTAAATGTTCGACTCGGCGAAGTGGTACTCGGAGAAGTCCCACTCACCTGTGGAATTCCCCAGGGGTCTGTGCTACGACAAGGTTGCTGCTTATGCCGACGGTATTGCCATCTATAGTAGTTCAATGACTGCAGAGACAGCTCTACGGCAGGCAAAGAAGGCTTGTACGGAAACTGACAAGAAACTGGAAGTGTTAAATATTACTGTTAATCCCAAGAATACCGACTGTATTATTTTCTCCTTCCAGAAGAACAAGCGTTCTCATCCTAAAGCCTATAAGGTGGCAGGGTACGAGAATAGATCAGCAGGCAGCATAGTATATCTGAGTGTCACCCTTGACAGACACCTGACGCTATCTCGCCACTGCCATAAGAAGATCAAGAAAGTTAGGACCAATTCTTATAGGCTTAATAAGGGACGTGACGACCGTGCGGGTTGGTGATCCCAGTGCGCTCGGTTCGGGACGTTGTGGGTTCGATTTCCAACTGGGACAGTTGAATATTCATTTTTCGGCTGTCCAGAAGAATGAATCTTGACACTCCCATCTTGGTTAGTACGCGGCGGCAACCGAGGTAGCCGTCAGGGGTTGGCAGAAAGGACCACTAGGCCCACTTGCCGGACTTCATCCCTCCACCAAATACCAGTACCGGTACCACCAGTACAGGCTCAATCACCTGCTAACTTCTCCAAATCTTTCTCTTCGCCTCAAATTAATGATCTAAAAAAGTGTGCTGAGGCTAGCCCTGCTCTATGGAGCACCTATGCTGACCAACATAGCACCTTCAGCGGCCAAGAGGTTCCAACAGTTTCAGTGTGGTATACTGAGACATACTTTACTTCAGCGAGCAAAGACGGACCACATACATACAACATTCTAACTACCGACGGTAACAGAATTGATGTCGAGGAGACACATCAAATTTTTTGACAGCCTTCAGTACTGTTCGAACACAGGACGGCCACAAATGTGGAAGACACACAAACAGACTCAGTTTCGACTATATAATCAAATATATAAATTATTTGAAATATAATACCTGGTGGGTCCCATCACCAACAGACATACACAAAATACAGTTAAATAATACAAAATACACAAAATACAAACTACCCCTTCCTAAATAATCAAATTTCTTTAGCCCCTCTCTTTAATTCAACCTATAAACCATAATGCAGAAAAAGAGGCTACTTCAACCCATTTCCATCATTCCCCGCACCTTCGTAGAAGAAAAAAAAATTATAGCAACAGATAAAAACTATAATCTTTTATTTATTTATTTTACCTTGTTAAATACCAATACCTTTTTTTCTATAGCAACAAAATATCGCATTTTTATATTAATTTAGTAGAACTAAAAATATCTTAATCGTTTCTTCTTTTGTTATAGATGTATTTTTCATAGGCTAGAGTGCTATAGAAAATAATACAGTTTACGATGATACCTTAACTATGTTTATTTATAAAGGAAGAAGAATTTTTGCTATATTTCTGGAATCAGATTTATTAAAATATTAAATAACCGACTATAAGAAATTAATTATTAAGAAAAAATTATGGTTTAAATATTTTTATAAAAATTTGATATAAATTACAACGAGAGATAGTACGGGGGTAGAATTCTGAGTACATTAGCATCGCAGAATAAATAATTAGGCGTGTTATAAATAAAGCCTGATCTAAAGAGATTAAATGCTGCTCTTCTGAAATTTAATTCACGGGGGAGTCACCGTGTAGTACCCTAATCCTAACTCAGTTGCGATTTAATGCGATTTTCAGGCTCATTGCAATTTTAGGTAGAGACAATAAAAAAAAGTAAATTATTGAGAAAAAATCCCTCAGATGTAAGATTAATGAAGATTTTCAATAAAGATCGGTTGAATCCGGAGTCAAAGATTCTATTCCTATATGAGAGAATCGTACTCGCAAGGAATTCACACGTCAGAAACACAATTCAATCTGAGTTGAATTAAGGAGAGATAAAAAAGTGGAAGTGGTAAATATTATGGTTTGTTTGATACTATCTAACCAGTTATTTATTTTATTTTTTATTTTAATTTCAATTTATAAAACTAAATTAATTTTTATTTCAATTTATAAGACTACATTACTTTTATTTAAATTTATAAAACTAAATTAGTTTTATTTCAATTTATAAAAGTAAATTAATTTTAATTTCTATTATAAAACTAAATTAATTTTTATTTCAATTTATAAAACTAAATTAATTTTTATTTCAATTTATAAGACTACATTACTTTTATTTAAATTTATAAAACTAAATTAGTTTTATTTCAATTTATAAAACTAAATTAATTTTTATTTCAATTTATAAGACTACATTACTTTTATTTAAATTTATAAAACTAAATTAGTTTTTATTTCATTTATAAAACTAAATTAATTTTGATTTCAATTTATAAAACTAAACAATATTCAGTTATAGTACTTTAGGAGTAACTTTCAGTTATAGTCCAAATGAAGTATAGATGACGAGAATAATTGATAAATAATGGTCATCATCAACTTTGTTCTTGCCTTGAATACGACATTTCCACAAAATATTAACAAATCAGTGTAGGTATGCTTAGAATCGGGCTTGTTTGGCTGTCTCCGATTTTTCATTGTGAAAACATGTCCGAACAACAAAAACACATCACTTCCCAAACAATTACTAATAACCAAATTACGAAAGTTGGTAATTTTTATATTGCAGAAAATAATTAATACTTCTTCTTTTTGTTCGAAATAAATTAAATCCTAATTGTTTCCAAACAGTGATCATTTTAAAAAAGAACTAATTTTAGCTTCAGTTGTATCAAATAACGGGGCAAACGTAAAACAACAAAAAATCAAAGTGAAAACGTATTATTCGGAATAGTATAATTTATAATTTATGATGTAGCAGTCGTCGAAGTAAAGAAAGACGGTTATTAAGTCTTTAATTAATATTTGTCACATGCGATTTAGGTCAATCGTAAGTTCCAAGTAGTTTGTCTCTGTTTGTTTCGGTAACAAGATATAGTAAGTATATTTTATTTTCCACTTCTCTCATCACTTCATTTTATTAATTTCATTCTGTAAAAATATTCACTTTATGTCATTCTGTTTATATTTTATTTTTTATTTTCTATACTTATTATCATGTTCTGTACTTGGCCCTGATGAAGGCTAGAAACTCTAGCCGAAACGTTGGCACAATTAAATAGGTTACACCAACTTATTTGTGTTTCATTTTGGCCGCACCCCCAACCATCTTCTCCTCGTACGTCATCCACGGTCAACTATCTCTCATAATTAAGATATAGTAAAGTATTAGTTGAGCCAGTCTAATTGTATAAACGTAAACTAATTCAATTTTTGAATGTTAATTTTTGTCAAACCAACTTTGTAATAAATGTAAATGTCTGTACGTTGAGGTTTAGTTGGCATCCGTGAAAAGTATTACAGTGTAGTCTGTATTACTTGCGAGCAGTGAGTCGTTTTCAATGATTTGATATTTAATTCGAATCTAGAACGTGATTAGTAATTAATCATGGAAGAATATTAACACTTAATAAAAATGGTGTAGTGCATTAATTTTTTTTCTTAAAAAGTTCATGTAAGTGTTGAATCACTAAGGAGATACTTTGAACATGAGCATAATACATGAGGGAACATTGTTACATAAATTATTAACCATTGAACTACAGAATCAATTTCGTACCTTCATCGCTAGGAACAGGTGCTGACCTGTTGATAGCAGACTTCGCCCTTGGTGAAGATAAACCGTGTTTATACACCCAATGCCACACGTGTTCATTGATTTTTTTCAATCCAGAAGATCCTTTTACCAACTTCTTTTGACCTTTCTTCGATTCTTTCCCGGGTGTACATCCTGCTCATATTTGTGTGCGTGATAAATTTAAAAACTCGGTGAAATGTAATCCTTTAACGAATGAAGAAGAAAACAGAATTTCTATTATTGGAATATATATACATGTATATTGTAAAGAAGGCCATTAACGTGCACTGCTTGTTCATATCAACGGCATAAGCACATAAAAGAATCGCTTCATACCCTATGTTTATATTGACAGTTAGCTTTGAGGTCTCTTAGCAGCCACCAGATATTGTCATACAATAAATTGCACACTGTCTACTTATGACTGCGATTTTCCACGGTCAAACTTTGCTGTCAGTGTCTATGTCACCTGTATCCTCGGCCTTTATCATTAACAGGGCTGAAAAATAGACATAATTATTTTCATCGAACATGCGTCAACACTTCTTATTGTTCATCAAATATTTTTTTTTCCTAAAGAAGATTTTTATTTTATGGATTTAGTTTGTAATAATTATTTTCGTATATTTTCTCAATTGTTTCATTTTTATAAAATTCTATCCTATACTTTACTATTTTTATATACTTTATTTATTATATATATAAGAATTGAGAATATATATATAATAGTCACTATATCTTCTAATAGAAGGTATAACTTTAAAAAGTTATTAATTAAATAAAATTAGTCACAAAAACATTGATATGGATTCTTTAATTTTTTTTATTTTCAATTATCATCATGATAAATTAAAATATTGAATATATTATTTTATCTAAAAGAGTTTATTAAGCAAATCCCATTTATTAAAATATTATAATAAAATATCACATTTTGGAAAGAGTAGAAATACAAATTATAAAACTATGTATATATTAAAGAACCAAAAAAAATTCTTGACAAATTATTTATGTTTCTTGAAAGTCATTAAGGAATACCTAATCCTTTGCAAATTTATTTCGGCCTCTTAGATGGGTTTTGTCTTTCCTTTATTCAACTTTCTCCCGAGTTCTATTAACGAAGCTCACTGAACCCTTTTCCCTTTTTATAATCCTTTGAAAAATAACTTGAGTAAATACATTCATTTGTGGATTATATAAAATATTTTATAAAAATTTGTTAAGTGTTCAACTTTAAAAACAATTTTTTTTCTTGAACTTTTCGACCTCGCCTAAATGTTATTGAGGAGTTGTAATATAAAATGTATAACTAACTTGAATGTACATAATTGTTTATATTTCTAAAAAAAAAATTATTATAACAATTACTTAATTTTTTGAAATTATCATAAAATATTAATAACTGTAAAAAATGACAATTTTAACCCATTTTCAAAACCAATCATCGTAGTTTGCTCCGTTCTTCTGCATTCTCTGTGAGAAAAATGCTTGCATATAAAAGTTTCAAATTCATGCCAGACTAAAATACAATCTATCCTTGAAAGAAAGAAATATTTAGTCAAGATTATGATTATGATATGGGAAGGAACTAAGTACACATAAAAGTTTGCAAACATTAATAATAACGAGCTAAAAACAGCGACGCTCCTGTTCGAACTAATTTCATTTTGAAGAGTTGTAGTTGGGCCTCCTAATAAATTCGACCTAAAATCTGAAAACAATTATTAATGTGAACCGCGAAGACCCACGAATGGTCAATACTTTGTAAGGAAGCACTGTTATTAAAACAATGATTATACAAGGAGGTGTAATTTTCAAGATCACTCTCAACCACCAGATTTTTCTCTGGTCAAGGGTACAAACTTGATGAGGCTGGGTGGACTCCTGGAGGTCTTAAAAGTCCACAGGGCTGACTCATGATTACAGTGTAACGTAGAACGATTAAAATTAGAAATTGCTTTTCTGTTACCTTAATATATCCCTTTAATATTTCAAGGACTAGAACTATATATTTCCTCAGGTCTGGAAGATAAAAACAGTTACGTCGGCAAAATTTGATCACGTAGTTTAGTCGTTTTCGATCATATTCATGCAGATTTTATACCTTGGCGAACTTTACCATTTTCTTAGATTAGGCAGTTGTGAATACTCAATCTCGTATTTGTGAGACTTCGTGCCACGAAGCCTTCTGACAACGTTCATTGTTAGTTGTGGAATATAATCAATCGAGATGATCTTGGCTGGTTGGATTGGTGATGCCCGAGCGCCGGAGTGTGGAGATCCGAAAGAATAGGAGGTTGTTAACCTGGACTATTTCACTGCGAACGAGTCACAATGACTCAGAACCGTTCTGGGAACCTTGAGGACCTTTTTAGCACCTTCTCCCTTGTCTTGTTCAAGAGGATAGTTACATTCCTTGCGAATGATTAAGTACCCATATCTGTTTAGGCTGCCACTACAAGATACCCCGTTTGAATATACCTGTTTGTAGGAGTATATTTACATAGCTTTTGTTTATTGCTGATGTCGTCGGATAGATGTAGTTTGAGTATGGATTGCCATACGAACGGACTGTTTGAGATCGAGCAGCGATCTAGGTTGGCGATGGAAGGATATATTACCTGAATCCGCTTAAGAGTATCAGGAATGGGAAATTGATAAATATTTTAACTTCTTCTCAAAAGTAAATGTTGGTTTTCCCAATAATTTTCAGATCGTAGAAGTCTCCATTGTGTTTGTTCAGCACTTCGTTACCTGCTGATTATTTTTTTTCTTTTACAATAGCAGTTTGGACTGAATATAATATATCCAGCTGTCTTCGTTCATTGTGATGGAACTTTATCTAAAAATAATATATTTTATTGTGAGATCTATTATTTGTATTTTTAATTAAGAATAATAATACAAGGTTCAATAAGCATTACTAGTTATTAACATTACTAAGAGTTATAAGTATTCATTCATATCATAAAAACAGGAAAAAAATAATAACTATAATAGTAACAAAATTTAAAAAAAATACAAATATGATATAGATTATGGTATAATTCGATTTATTAAAAAACTGAATAAATAAGTCAATATACATGATAAAAAATTAATTAAAGTAAAAAATAAAATAAATACATTTTATGTCACCCTAACGTAACGTAGAAGCTCCAAGAGATCCCAGCAATTTTCTCCCAGTCTCGTCAACGATATTGTAAGTGTCCGTAGAGATCGAGTGAGAACACTTAAAATAAAAAAAAAAATTAGAAGACAAGAATTCAATATAACTTTTCAACAAACAAATTGATTTTTTTTTACTTTAATATTAACTAAACTTAACTTGCTATTGTCCTTATTAATTTAAATATAAGAAATGCACTTTACGATTATCAAGGTTGAAATGAGATCCTAATTTAATGAGATGAAGACAAACACTCATATTACAACTATCTTTTAATTTTCATGGAATCATTTCTGAAGTGTTACAAAACAAATATTTTTGTTTGGGCTGTTAAATTTTAGTTATCTTGCATTCTACCTGAACAAGTGTTCTTGCACCGGAGTATGTAAATCATAATTCTCATAAACTTTTAATTGAATTTATCAATTATGGTATCATAAGTCATAAAAATCTCACAAGCCCATTTAGTTAATATTTATAACCTACGAAATATTACCTTTAATAATCACCAATATACTTCTTCTAATTTAGACTCAAGTTTTATTAACTTTACTCCCTATTTTGTTTCAACAAATTAAGATTAAATAATAATATTTTCTTGGAATAAAAACTGTGGATAGTGTACATTCAATTCAATGTTATATATGTTTTTAACTTAAACTATGATATTGGTATAGATCTCAAAGAAAATATATTTATTTTTCCTTAACTATAAAAGGAGGAACTCTGCTCTATGGGCTACTGAGCATAAGAAGTCTATATAAAACCCTTATTAATCATATGATAATCAAGGCCTAGATGTTTATGTAATTGCAGATTTTGTGTGCATGGAATTTATAAATATCATTACGAATCACGAATCAGGTAACTCGGTTTATGTTTAACTTGCTCAGGTTACTTTATATTTATTTATTGTGATAAATCTCTTATATATCACATAGAAATGTGCTGAGAGAGCATAATGTTCTGGAGATAAATAAGTGGCAAATATTAGAGCCACATCGAAAAACAGGCTAAAATTGGAAAATGCCACGAACCCGCCTTCCATGGTAGGCTTGCATATCTTACCTCTAAAGCATCACCTTATAGCGAGTATACTGGTTGATGGACGACATGTTACGAGCTCTCAAGAGGAGATCGCAACACCGGAAATATTAGAAATTGATTCTTCCCGGGCAATTCGCCCAGCATCACGATTTGACGACGGTCATCATTTTGGAAACATTTATTTAAAACTTAAGTTAGTTTATTAATTAATTTAATACTTAAGTTAAATCGATCGAGAAAGAATACGTACCGAAAATTGGAAACCGCCACTCCTGCCCTCCGTAGTATTCTTGTAGATTTTAATTTCTTTTTTTTTTTTTTTTTAAGACAATCCACAGCGAAGGTGATGTTTGCCTAGTTATTTATGGGTGACCTACCTTTTTTAACCATGGTGGTGGGTCGGGGGGCCAAGTTTTTCATTTCGTTGGACCGCCACTTAATGAAAAAGTCAACACCCCAGGTCGGATTCAAACGGCGCCGCCCGCAGATCTCAGAACGATAGACCTAGGCCGAACCATTTAAGCTACGGACGACCCGACCTTACCTTTAAAACATTACCGTATAGCGAGTATATTGGTCGATGGACGACATGTCACAATCTCTCAAGAGGATATCACAACACTGGAAATATTTAAAGGTAATCCTTCCTAGCCAACCCGCCCCACTGAATCCCGATTTGGCGACGGTATATTATCATCTTTCAAACATCTATTTAAAACTGGAAAGACAGACCTATGTTATTTAAATTGATCGACAATGAAAATATAGCTAAAATTGGAAAAGAACATGACAAATTTTATTCTGCATGTTTTTTGGTATTTGACGATAAATGCATAAAGCTGTTTATTTGGAGCTAATCATTAAAAATGTTTTACCAGATTTTATTTTAGTAATTAAAATTCCAGATTACAATTGCAGGTTCATTTCAATTACAAAACAATAAATAAATCAAATAAATAGCTCTATCATCAATACGTGACTTCTTGAAAGATAGAATTCAGTGAAAAAGAATTATCTAGCAGAGGAAAGGCACCTATAGCCTATTGTATCAGTAATGGAAATTTGATTCAATGAAAATCAGTTGCAATAGCTGATCTATTTTTATAATATTTTTCTTCCTCGAATCTCCACGCGCATTTGTTTATTTTAACTTTATTGACGGTTTTGGTTGGTCTATAAATAGTTTACTCCCTTTCACAGTTCAATTTATTCAGTCTGTCTCAATAGCAAGCACTATTTTTTATTTGAAATGCAGCCATAGTTTCAACAGGTCTTCCAATGTTGAGTTTATAAAATTAAATCGAGATTACTTCATTTATAGGTCGTAAATTTAGATACATATAATGAGAAATTCATAGATTTTTTCAATTTATTTAGTATGTTATACCAAAATTATTGGTTTTGTCTTAATTAATGTTTTACATAAGTTTTCGATACAAAGCCTACTGATTCTTTAATTTCGGAGCTGTCTATCTATAGTACGCTCTAATGTTATATTTTAGATCAAATAAAATTATTAATAGTAATTTTTATGTCCCCGGTTAATTTTTGGAAGGGTTGAAATATTCCCGTAAATTCTAAACTTGTAAACAAAAATACTCGTATGCAACCTGAATCAGCACTTCTTAGGCTTTGGATAATCACATTTCCATAAGCTGATCTTTGCGTCATTTCTGTTTCTGTTGAAAAAATTAAATCTTTGTTATTTAAAATAAAATTGATTTATTCCTGTATTTTTTATGTTTATAATTTTTTTACAATTATCGATATAGATAAATATACTTCATTTTGTAAAGGTAATAATATAAGGTCAATTCTAATATATATAAGAGATGTCCAGTCCATTTGTGGTACGATTTTGTAGTAGAAGTTTTTAAATTTATTTTTCATTATTAAAAAAAAACAATTTTTAAACTTATTTTGATTTATCTAATTTTTATATAAATTTATTTGTATTTATGTGGCATTTCTCCAGTTAATAACATTTTTTTATTAGCACAGATGGGAATCAATCCCACGACGTACTCGGCCATCACTACCTTTAAGCAATTGTGTAACATAAATAAAATGTTTTGTATATCGAACCTAATTGATAGAACCTAACGTTAACAAAATTAATGATGTATTTTTTAATGATATTCCTTATTAAACTAAACATTATCAACTTTCAATAACAACGACCTTTAATTTACTATACGTAGTAATAAAGGGGTATTTATAGCACCTAGTCATCTACCTAAGAGAATTTAAATTTATACTTCGAAGTACTATGAAAATTAATATTGAATATTTCCTTCACATTCTTGGAATTTTCACTCTTTCTCCTTGGAAATGGTTGTCCTTGTAAAGGATTTTGAAATGAGGGATTGGCCTTTGACTTGTTATATTTTAATTGATGTAATTAAAAGCGGGTAGTTGGTAAATTTGAAAGTTATTTATACATTTAATTAAAATATTAATAATTAATATAGAACATAAATAATTATGCTAGCAATGAAAATCGAATATTCTACATTATGCAACTTTGCATATCGAACTACTAAATGCAATATGATAATTATCAATTTATAATCTGTTTGGCTCTCAGATTGCACTCGAAGCCTTATCAATGTAGATTCTGATAATCGGGAACCATCTTCATCATAAAACAGAAAAAAGTATTATATTTGAATCAATAATTGGTTTATGAGTAGCTCCCAAAATGCCGTCTTAAACAAGGACGCCCAAAATGCCAGAAACAACCTAGGATTCACTTTAACTCAATATAGGGTTACAGAAAGCTGTAATACACTCACCACTGCACCTGATTTGCTTCATGTACATACTATATCTTGTCCTTTAATATTCTCTCAGTAGGCAAAATCATCGTAAACATATTACGGAAATATCAAATTTTTTTTCGGCTCTCAGGAGGAATGGAATTTTACAAAAGATCTATCAAAAGAGAGGGGATTTTATGTTGAAGTGACAAATACCAAATTTGGTTCTTTAATTCTTTTGGTTCTTCAATAAAAGTAAGAGGTTTCAAAACTCTAACAGAGGTAAATCGGCGGATCATACAAATTAGATTTTAAATATTTCGGCACTAATTATCCAAATTAGGTCCTGTGGGAAGTAAATATGCTTTCTGTTTTTGAGCCCAAAAATGGACAGTTTTTGAGATAGCGCACGAATTAGGCACGGGTCAAACATCCTAAATCTAGCTGCCGCCGGTCCATGGCTGTCATGGTATACTTATCATATGTTGTTTCGTTTTTTTTGTTTTTCTATGCCCCCCCTTAAAGACCGGAACAGTAAACACTTAAATATGAATAGTACTAGAAAAAAAAAGTATTAGATAGCTCTTCAACATAACACTTTACTAACACAGTAGTTTTCAAAGTATGCTCTAATACTCCATAGATAATATTCGGTTAAGATAGGCTTAAATGAGTTACCATTTTACCAAACTTAGGGTATTTTTTCGTTGACGCTTGGCCATTACTGAATGAACAAAATATTTTTATCTTCATAAATTAACATGCTACGGCATCGTCATCAGTGTTTAGGTATTTATTATAATCCTTCAGGCTGTAGGAGACGATTAAGCGAACCTCGATTTTCCATTTTCATGTGTTCTAATATTGTTCGGATCCGCGGACTACCACCAAAATTTCGTAGCCCACTAGCTATGAAGTCTCAATGGGTCCAATTCAGGGTTAAAACAAGTTTACAGATAGCAGAATCTCAACTGTATAACTGAACTGATCTTTTTCGGAGCTCCAGTGTAAATTACTTACTGTTCAAACTGTTTCTTAAAGGCTTACCGTAATCTCGGTAATCCAAACTTAAGCACTCCGAACACTTCCAAAATCCAAACTGCTGTAAAAAAAAAAAAAAAAAATAGTTTTTTTTTGCTTTCAAATAAAAGTGCAAATGTGTAAAGGACATTTTAAATTTTCCAATCTAGAGGCAAGTTATTGTAATGACCATGAAAACCGAAAAAGGAAAGTTTTAACGTTTCAATATCGTGTTATCTAATTCCTATGGAAGTGTTCATAATATATTTTGTCGGAATTAAAAATGCACACAGTGCACAATAATATCTATTGTATAAATCATTTGATTCTATAATGCTAATGTAATTAATAATAGAAATATGTATAGTACAAATTTTATTGATTAATTTTTTTTTTATCGCATTTTAAATACTTTTTTTCTCTTTCAAATGAACAATATATTTCAACAAAGTAAATCATCACATAGCATTACTGTCAATGAAAAAGAAAACCTTTTTTTTTTAATTCAAATATTCAACATAATATATTCAAAAAATTAAATAAATAAAAATAGTTATGTATATTTATATTTTTTTAATTATTTTCTTAATTTTTCTAATACTTTCTGTAATCTGAATACCCTGTGCAGAAATTATTTCGGATTACCGAGATTACACTGTATTATTATATAATATGCAGCTTTACTAGATGTGTGTTGTATATATTTTCTTGTTAATATAATATTGTTTAAACGAATGATCTTGATATCGCGTATGTTTTGATTGAGTTAAAGAAAAGGAAACGTATTTAATACCAGTTTTCGCTGGGATAAAATAGAAAGTAAACTTTTAATTTATCTAAGAATATTAATTGTTTAAATTACAGTAATACTCGATTTGAAACATTTCTTTTCACTATTAATATTTCCATGTACTAATATAACATAACGAAAGTATCTACAATAATGGTTTGATTTTTTTCAATAATAAAGCCAATTGACATAAGTATTTCACAAATGTTATTTGGTAAATTCATCACATTTTGTTATCTTAGTTGTACTTTGTTCGATTTTCAAGTTAATTATATATAAAATTCTTTTATCATCATTTTATTTCATCTATTTAAGTTTTTCTCTTTTCTTTTTGTCCCGAATACAATAAACTCTTTTCTCGTATTTCTCTTGGAACTCTACCGTTTATTTTGTCAATATTTCCTGGAAGGAAGGGTTGCATTTTTAATGGATTTACAATCCTACTCAATCTGTCCTGGGTTTAGGTTTCTGATTTGAATTAGATGTTTTTATTCTATATTACTATTTTGTGGCGACGGACGGAAATGGTTCTTATTACCAATGCAAAAGACATTTTATCAAATAAAATGATTCAACAATCGAGGATTTTTTCTGAAGGATATTTTATCCTGCTTCTATACTGCAGAAAATAAGGGGATCTGAGAAATCGCGGTGTTACCAACTCTCACTTTGCGCATTTAATTAGCTCTAGGGATGTAAAAAATATATATCATGTTAAGGTTAAACGGCATCAATCTGTCTTGTGCACTTTCAACAACTCATTAACCATCAAATCCATGCCGGTTCTCCACAAGGCTCAGTTCTTTCTCCCATTCTGTTTAACTTTTATATTCTCGACGTCATACAGTCCATATATACCTCCACACCTATGTTTGCTGATCATGCAGCCGTTTTCCAATACAATGACATAGTAATAGTCCAATATAAATGAATGATTTTAGAGCAATAATGCTATTAGGGAGTAGATCAGTCCCAACATTCAAAAACCTTTACTCTAAAACGTACATTAGACCCACCTGAACTGATTCTAAGCAGAGATAAAATGCAATAGATTCCTGCCAGTGAAATTTTAAAATACCTTACTGTTTATCTGGATCAACAACTAACCTAGAATCACAACTAAATAGAACATTAAACTAACCTAAACCTAGGCTAGGTTGATAACACTATTTCCCCTAATCAATAGAAAATCTAGACTAAAACCAGATGCAAAATTCCTGATCAACAAAATATTAAGCTGTACAATAGTAATACAACTGTTAAGTTGGGTGAGCGGCATCCTGTAATTAAGAAAAAAAATTGAATAATTGCAAAACAAAATCTTGAGGGTCGCAATTGTTTAATAAAGATTTGTAAGAAGGTTTGTAAGAAATAATCAAGTACATCAAAAACTACGACTTAAATCTATAGATGAATTCAATAAACAACGTTATACAAAATTTAATTCTCAGTTACCTACTGCATATTAAGTAAAGATGCAATGACCTACAATGTGGACAATCCAACTTCCTGTTGAAGACTGAAGTCCAGGCTAATACTAGACATTTTGTTATGAACTTTATATTTATTTTCTATTGAATGAATAGGATGTAATTATTTATAAAAAATGTTTATTTGAGCAATAAAGAACACATAGACAGTGAAAAAATATCTGTCTGTCGATGCCTGTGTGAAATCTTAACTAAAACACCTAAATAACAATACATAAAAAAAAAAAAGTTTTAGGTTTTGAAAATAATGCTTTTAACTAGTCAATAATTTAAAACTACAAGACTATAATTATGTTTAAAGATACAAAACAATCATATCAAACTTTTTACAAAAGTCGTATGGCATTGTTCCCTCACATCTAAACCGAATGAGCTCATCCCCCTTCAAGTACAAGAGCCCGGAAGAAAAAAAGGCAGTTATATCACCCCAATTTTTGATTAGATTAATGAAAGTATAATTACTAGTCAAAATTGATGAGTCTGCCAAGTATAGGTAGGGGGAATAAATGATGGCTGCCGTTCCAAAATTTTAAAAAAACATTAATTTTTTATTCGGAGCTCTATATCTTAAAAACTACCAACAACACTAGAAAATCTAAGAGAACATTATTTAAAGAAGAGTAAATTTACTTAAATATTATCCCTAAAAGAGCTTTTTACGTCCAATAGTTCTCGAGATATAGCTTTTTAAAAAGTAAAATTTCTTAAAACTCTACTGAAAGATTAGTAGTTAGTTAATTTATTTTGAGAAATCTATATCTCACTAACTATGTGACGTACAGATGTCTATTAGCACTCAGCAATTTTATGATTTTTACCTTCGTGGGAGTAGTAATTTTCATGATATTTGCTAAAATAAATTTATTTATAGTTGTTCGAACTATAAGCTTGATTTATGAAAAACTTCATTTCAGAAACCATTGGACGTACAGATGTCTGCCAGCGCTCAAATTAAAGTTAGTTAAATTTACTACAAAATAGTCAATTAAGTTTATCTTTGTAGGAGTAGTAGTTTTTATGATATTTGACAAAAAAACTCACAAAATGTTAATTTCTAGTTGTTCGTATAAAATATTTGATTTTTGCATAAATATATCTCTTGATCCATAAGACGGACATATGTCTGCCAAGACTCAAAATAAAGGAAATTTAACTTACTATGAAGTAGTTTATGACATTTATCTTCTTAGAGGTAGTAGTTCTTATGATATTCACATATGAATATAAATTTGGTAAATGAAAATTTGTCCGAACAACTATAAATCAATATATTTTAGCGAATTTCATGTAAACTATCACTCCGACGAAGATAAACACCATAAACTACTTTATGGCTCATTAAACTAGGTTTAATTTGAGTACTAATAGACATCTGTACGTCAAATGGTTTTCGAGATATAAATTTTGCAAAATAAATTCACTAACTACTGATATTTCAGTATGTCTCATACAACATTTTTATGAAATGTTGCTTTTTAAAAAGCTATATCTTGTAAACTACCATATTTAACAAAATAACTCTATTAGGGCTCATATTTTAGCAAATTTACTCTTCTTTAAATTATCTTTTCTTGTGTTGTTCCTACATTTTAAGATATAGAGCTCCGATTGAAAAATTAGTTTTTTTTTTATCGCGTTGAAACAGCCGCCATTTTATATTTCCCTTACCTATACTTGGCAGACTCATCAATTTTGACTATTAATTTTACATAGTTTTCATTTAAGTAATCAAAAATTGGGGTGTGATAACTGCCTTTTTTTTCCTCTTGGGCTCTTGTACTATACGTACATAGTTGCTAAGAGCTCTCCAATTAAAGCATTTTAATAAACTGAGTAATTAATTTAGAGAGCAGGTCCGCTGCCAAAAATACTTATGTCAGGTTCCCGAGAAGTGAAAGGTATCTTCCTTTTCTTCAGAGTTACAGATATCGATACTATCACACATTATATAATAAATACTTAATATTTATTTTTTATTATTATCATTATTATGATATTTTATTTATTTTTTCTTAAATCATGATTAAGTTATGCATGCTGATTATTTGTCTTATTAATTATTTTTCACCGCAATTATTTTTATTTATTTATTACTTCTTAAATATAATTTTTATTGTTATTTATAACTGTTAAATTATTATAATACTGTACTAATTAGTGGTGTCTCTATTAAAGAAATTATTTAAAATCGATAGGCAAAAAAAAATCCGATACTGTTTTTAGTTAATTTTTTTGTTTTAACCATTAATGAATAATAAGAAGTGTTGGTCTAACTTTTAATTGTGCATGCGGAATGGGTTTGTTAATGGATCGGTAATTGTTAATTAGCTCCAAAGAGAGTGTACTTGAGTTGCAGGCAGGCGGAAGGGAGGCTCGAGGAAGGGAAAATGGGGGTAGGGTTTCAATCGAAGTTTCGAACTTTTTGCATCGTCAATCACTTGACAAGAAGAAACGTGACTCCGAAACATTTCAAGTTTCTTCCTGTTTACTGGTCCGGAATGTTTCGTACAGGGATTTTGTAAAGCTGATTGAAAAGATTCTGGTTTATAAAAAAACAACATCATTCATTTGCTCTAAAATATTTTGTTTTTAACTGTCGTTGTACAAAATACAATATGACTCAGTAGTCCCCTCTGAGGGAATGAACCGATTTTCCACCGCAATGTTTTAAGAAACGCATATTTTAATTTTCCATTAAAAAGGCACAAAAAAAAAAATTAAATAAACATGATTGTTGGGGCGAGGGGTGTTAGTGAAAAAGTTAAAGTTCCCCAGAGTTAAATGTTCGCTTGAAATAAATATCACCCACAAAAAAATAAAATAAAATAATGAAGACAAAAATATATATATATATGAAGCTTGATGAAAGAAAAACAAGAAAAATAGTCACGCATGGATGACCGGGGGAGGGGGGAGGGTGGAGGATATGCGCATATCGATAAAAACAATTTTATTGTTTAGAGTGTAGAGTTGGTAGACCAGAATGACCGCCGGCGAGCTGATGAGAAAGAGTGCCAGGCAACCCGACAATTCCTATAAACGTTGACAGCAGAGTGGTGAGAATGCCGGCGAGTCAGTGAAAGAGTCCAAAAAACAAAAACAAACTAGCTCCAACAAAAACTTGGTTCCACAAACAATGGAGGCGAAGCGTCCGTGAATCAGTCACTTCACGTCTCACGCTGCGCCAATGCCTCCTATGATCGCTCCAGTGCTTCCTAAATAATCACTGCCATCTTCCTCATCCGCGGAAATGCAGGCACTGGTCCCACTGCCTTCGGTATCGTTCTGCACATGTTGAAAATGTATTTATACACACTAAACCTCCTTATATCCCTTATTGTTATGTATCAAATTAAAATTACAAAATTACTTGCTAAAAAAAAATAAACTTATAACTAACAAAATTGAAAATCACTTGGAAAGTAATTATAAAAATTAACTTAAAAGAAACGAAACTTTTGGGCTTTAACAATGATAGAAATATCAAGATACATGATAAATAAAACAACCTGAAATACATGGAAAGAAAATGTGGAAATTGTATTCACGACGGACTATACTCTTGTCTAATCCGTTGAGCAATATGTAGAATTAGTGTAACAGCGGTGCACGAGTAAGGTCCAATTATACTCTAATAGTGAAACTTCATAAGATAATAAAGAAATCCAAAAATTGAGAAAAGATATTTACAATAACTCGCATCGTATTGGAGCGTGGAATAGTAAAGATCTCTGCAGTAATATGACATTGTTGTGATTTCGTAATTTACCATTAATAACTTCTAAACCGTTTCTTTATCCTTTCTTTCATTTTATAATCACTATTTTTGTTATAATAATAGCAAAACGACCTAATACCAGTGATTATCGTGCTATGCATATCAGGAATCGCTTCAGAATTTACGATACTGTTGAAATTTATGAGCAATCAATTTTGTTTAGTAGTAAGAATGAGTTGTAAATACACATATTTGTTTGTAAATATGTGCTTATCAAAATTCACGAATACGTATAGACCAAATTCCATTACAATGTCACTTGGCCATAACGATGTGCTGTATAATATCACGATTCCAGGGTATACGTTTTCGCGAAAAAATGGCTTCAATTAGCTGCTAGGTAACATCCCAGGAGTCCGAAGGGTTAAAGAGCAACAGAGAAAACTTATCTTTATCATATTTCTGATTGTACTTTTTTTTATTCGACAATTGAATCGAAAAATAGATCATTCAATCCTTACTTTATATTAAAATTTGTAGTTTTATGGTTTGTTACGTAAAACGGAATACAAAAATAGATTGCCCTGCGATAAAGGGAGATTTCGAACTATAGTTCAAGTGGGGATATTCTTTCTATCACAAGAGGACAGAGGATCAGGCCCATACTCTTGCAGATTTGAGCTGAATAAATCCGGGTAGATCTGGTCATTTGGACAGATCACTTTCCTTCTGGAAATACCATCTAGAGCCTTCCATCTGAGTCGCTATATTTTTTCATACTTTATGTGAGAGGTAGAGAAAACTCCTTACAAAATTGAACCCTCTCTGACAGAGATATTTAGTATTTTTGAGAGGTACTGTGATTTAATTTTATGGATTCATATATTTGACTACAACCATGTATATGAATTAGCATGAATAATTACTTAATAGTAATACAGTTTTAAATAAATTAAAAATGTTTCAAAATCATTTTAGGCTTCCTTTATTATAAAAGTCATTGACGATCAATCCACTCCAAATAAAACATGCAAAGATATAAAAAGTTTAAAATACTATGTGAATTTTTGGAGTGATGCGTAGTGACCAGAATTTATTGTCCTTCCATTGTCCCATTTTGGAATGATTGTCAGTGACTACCTTTACAGCCAGACAATAATGGTGATCTGATCCCAACAATCTATCGATCTGATGTGATCGAGTACTTTGGATGGGATGTACATTAGTGTATGAGAGCGGATAGTCAGAAAACTCGATGTTGCCTACATCGATACGATCTATCTAATGACCACTGAATCGTACACTAATGACAATGCTTTCAGCCATATTGGTTTCTGTTTTTCATCGTACCCTACAACTATCCGTGTGTGGAAGCCGCTATCTAATCGATTACAGTCTACTATCGGAAACAGCTAATGGAAAAAGATATTTAGGTCTCACCGTATTGTGATGTATTTCGAGCTGGATCGCTTAAGAGGTGGAAAGCTGCCATATTGAACGTCTTCTAATCTCGTTTAATTATCGTTCTATTGTTATTTTGTTGTTCTTTTTAATTAACTAAAAATTTCAATGGATTTTTACTCTTTCCAGAAACTTGAAGTTCATCAAGCTTGATTAAGAAAGGCATTGACATCATTGGCTTGCTGTTTTACTTGCTAAAATATTAATTTTAGAATAACCAATCTTTATTGATTTTACAATACATTTTTCCAGTTTCAGAAATCCTTATAAATTTGTTTCAATAAATTTCATCATTACTGCCAATACCTTAGTTATATATTAGAAATTAAGGGATAACTGTAATGAAAGAAATTTTACAAAAAACAGAAAAAATTAACAGTTGTTTATTGAATAATTGCTCCCTTTAAAAGTCATAGTTTAATTTTAACTTTTTTTTTTTAAATACAAAAATTATTTTTAGTTGTTGTTAGTTGACCGTTGATAGATATGAGGAGAAGATGGTCTGGGGGGTCAGCAAAAAACAAAATAACAAATAACCAATATTTATTTATTTGTGACAACGTTTCAGACTGAATTTCAGGCCTTCATCAGCACTGAAAATAAAATGAGATAAAAACCTTAATTCACAGAAAAAAAATATAAATAAAAAAATAATAACCCAAATTGGAAATATACATAACAATAAATTAAGTAGATAGTAGTACATACCAGAATAAGATAAAATATAATATTATGAAGGTAATAATTATACAAACTATATAAAAATATAACATACTTATATATATATATATATATATATATATATATCGTTTACATTATTATCATATATGTTTTCATTATTTTTAGACACATTTACATTTTCGTTTGCACCTTTCATTATTTATTCTAGTCTATTTAGTTGAACATTGTCTTTTGTTTATGTTTAATGATTAGTTTAGACCAAATGATTTGTGTTTTCATGCAGATTAAATACAAAATAACTGATCGTATTAAATGAGTTTAAAGGTGTATAAAATTACAAAAGCCAAAAAACGTTTTTGGTAAGCCTATTTTAGGTTAGATATAGTAAACTTTTTAACATTATTCAAAAGTCCAATGGCCCAAATGATTCGCAATGCACTTGTGAATATCACCGCATAGGTGTGAAGGCGAAATATTTGCAAACTTTATATGTGACATACTTTTTTAAAGAGACTTGCGTTTCAGTTTTAGTTGTCAAAGTTTATCGACTACGTTAATAAATAATTTATTTGTATTGGCCAAAGTGTATTAAAACCGGACTTAGGTAAACTTTTACCAGAATGTCGTTTGATACTCGTCAAAAACCATCAAAATATATACATCGTACAAAGTTAGAATGAGCAGTTCAAGAGGAATCCAAACTTACATATGAAAGCACAAATGATCGATACATGCGGTGCTGTGTAGTGTGAAGGATAGAAAGTCAATGCGTCCTTGCGTGAACTGACTGCTCGAGTACGTCTTCCACAGCACAAGAGGATGCTTATTCAACGAAACAAATAATTTTTTGACATTTAACTCTGATGGACGTCATTTTAAAACATAATTATTCGTTTACTGACAATACAACCCTTTTGATGTATTTCATATTATCCAAAATAGATCTAACCAAATAATGGCGGATAAACGGCACTTTAAGTATCTAAGTATCTAGTTACTAACCATCCATATATTTTCTAAGATTGTGCTCTGTTAGTGCAACAAATTTATCTCCATGAGAATAACTGGAACCCCTGGTGGTTAATAAATATTCCAGGCCTACTTAATTTAATTAAGTTTCTTTGGTCATGCTTTTTTTTCTTTTCATGAATTTATATATCTTTATTTATATATCATATAGAAGGTATTTATAGACATATAGAAAAACTATATATTCACTCTTACTTGCATCTTTAGGTCTATACTTTATCTTGAAGGGAAATATGTATAACAAAAGTTAACTTAATTTTATTTAAAAATATTATCTTAACGTGAAATAAAAACTCTATAAAAAAGTAAAAGCTCGTATAACCCTTCTATGATGTTTGGCCCTTGACCGTTGAAAGGAGATTAGATAAGTGAATTTCCGATCAATAATGGGTAATGTTTCTCTTTCTCACAAATATATTATAAATCTGTAAGTATGTAACAAATTTTCAAGAAAAAGTCTGAGTGTGTGGGTATATAAATAAATGTATGTATGAATGTATGTCGGTTCTGCTTAGTGGATATAGGATAAGTGCATTTCTTATTGACATGAAGTTAAATTGACATATCGTAGTTGAATAGAATAGAAATTCTTCATATTCATTGCTAGCCACCAGGAAATAATTTTTAATGTATAAGGCCGAATTCATAATGTTTAAATAAAATATATGAGTATCCTGGGAACAACATTCTTTAAGTATTCATCCAATAGTGCATCAACAAAGTGAGGTGCATTCTTTCAGAAGGTTGTAGGTTAAGTGCATCAGTTAGTTACTTGTCAATATTTGTTTATAAATATTAAGTAAGGCACCAACAACCGTTTAAAAATGGCGCCAGTTGTAAACCCTCAACTTACTACTGGTTCCAATTTTGAAACGGATTTTGGTACCAAACTCTTAATATTTGAATAAAAAAGTTTACCTTCAATAACTGGTACATGTCAAAAAATGGTACACTTACTTAAGAATGCTCCTTAATTTGTTGGTGCACTATTAGACGCATTACTGAAAGAATGTTGTTTCTTGGAATATCATATATTTTATTCAAACATTAAGCATTCTTATACGTTACCGATTATTCGCTGGTGTCTAGTGATGAATAAGCAAAACATTTCTTATCCTATTTAATTTTAACTTTAAAAATCCCTTTTTTCCCTTTTTTTGTATTTAAAATATAAGGTTCTTGTCCCTGCAGAGGATCCTGTAATGTGGAGAGAATGTTTTGTGTGGAAGTACGTGTTATATCAGAGGTTATGTAAGAATAATGAGAGAACCGCCGTAGGTATTTACCGTACACGCTATCATTGAGTATAATAATTATTATCTTTTTTTTTTATGAATTGAAAAAAAAATACTTTATCGTTCAGTTTATGTAATCTTTACGAACTGAAACAGAAAATTCAAAATAATTACATTACAGGTATTCGCTGTAGTAATTTCTATTATCTGATGTGGTAATTAAGTGAAAGTGGCGGTTCAAATTCTGGATTTTTCTTTGATCCATTGTTACATACCCTGTACCATAATTTTATTAGCTGTCAGTAGTAGTATTATTCAAGACTTGTAAGCATTTTTTTTTTTTTTTTTTGGTCATGGATTGTATAAAACTAAATATATACCTTTATTTTACTAATAGTAAACTATTATAGAATAACCATGATGTTTGAACCATGAGTTTACATATATCAGGTAAATGTGATATATGAGATGTATACTGATTGTGAGTGGAAAATGTATGACGACATGCAAACGTTTCATTAGCTAAATCCTGTGGTTTGGGGCATTATACTCTTTGTGTGAGGTATATACATCAAAAAACGTTTTTTATTTTATTTTTTATATTTAGTTTATGAAATTATCTAATGACCGATTGTATTTTCTTTGTTTTAGTTTGTGTTAAACAATTCACGAGTATACTACCAATAAAAAGATATGGTGTAGAAATAATTGATTTCAGTTATGTTAAAAAGTTAGATTTTTCATTTATTTTATTTATATCAGCTTTTAGATTCGTAATCCTTCAAATTATAAGGGTGGAAGATTTTACAAATACAAACTTCTCTAAATCTCTAGCACATAAATGAGACATAAAATACTCATCACAAGTAGTTACGGATTCCGTTTATGTTGTTGAATTACTCAAATTAATTTTTCAATTTCTAAACATCCAAATAGCCTTAAAAAGAGTGATTTTATGTAGCATAACGTTTATTTGAGAAATAATTTTTAAAAAAATAAAAATTAATTTATTTTTAACAGATTTATTGATACAATGGAAATAAAGAACTTATGTATGAATTGGGAATTAAATTAAGTTTTATACACAAAATTATTAGTAAAAAATCCTTTCAAAGGAACGAATGGACGTGACTGCCGTGCGATCTAGGGCCTAGGTCCCAGAGCTCTGGGTTGGAACGTTGTGGGTTCGATTCCCGCTTGGGGAGTTAATATATATTTCTTAGTGTTCCCGCGAAATGAATCTTAATACTCCCAATTTAGCAAAAAGTACCGATAGGTCCACTTGCCGGATTTGTTCTCACCAGATACCAATACCAATACATACGAAGGACATTGCACCAGTGTCAACTGAAACCTGGACACAATGGGATTATTGCTGTCAGTCCATCTTTCTAAGGTAACGTCACTGAGATTGAAGGCGTTCCGGTCTTTTTGATTTGCTTTATCTCAAATAAATCTTCTATTTCTTTTTACTATTATAAAGCAACTGTACACATCTTTTGTAAAGCTTTGAAAAGGTGTAAAAAAAAAATATATATAAACTTCTAATGAGTAATATTACAAAACTGTAAATACAAAACAATAATATACTCTGGGTTACAACCTTAAAGAATACATAACATTCATTCCCTAGCATAAGAACCCAATTGTTGACTAGGTTTTGAGGACCTGGGTTCGAATCTGACTGAAAATTAATTCTGTTACTGTGAGCCGAGTCTACTCTGTAGGTTTGGGGAGCCCTGAGAGGTGCACCCTGGCTCACAATGCTGGCACCCTTGATTGAGGAAGAATCTGGAGGGTGAGCATGTTTTTGAACAAATTACCTTCTTGCACATTCGTTGTTCTAGTAACATGCTTCCTTACAAAGTACTGAACGCATGCCCAACCCTTCGAGGGTTGTAGCGGTACATATTATTCCAGTTGAAATAAGGGAAAACTTTTATCGAATCTGTCGTTTTTTCTCTAAATTGAATTTTTTTTTAGTTTAAAATTGAATTATTTTAATATAGAGTGTGGAATGTAGTTACAAAATGTTCATCGATTTTATTCTTTTTGATGACATTTTGACAACTCTCATATTGAAATGTTTGTGACAGTTTTCATTTAGGTACTATATTTAATTAATACTTAATTGTAATTATTATTACGAAGTGTTGTCGGTTACATTAGATTGTTCTATTTTTATCTAATATTTATTTTTACTGTCACTCTATAAGGCTCAGAAATAAGTAGATTTCTTCAGCATGCTACGCGAATAGTACGTTGATTGCAATGGGTAAAGCGTAGAGAAGGGATTATTTCGGATACAACTCGTTGGATCTGAGCTTTATTGAAGATCGTGAACGGAATTAGTGGTCCGCCTTCTTGGATTGCTTGGAAGTTGAATGTGATTTAATTACGCCTTTCTTCAGAGAAGCGAAACTTCCGAAATTAAAAGCTCCAGACACAATTAAGATAACCTGGGTTTGCCATTTATTTGTTTGTGCTTTACTCTATTAGTTTCGAAACAAAATTTATGAATTTATTTTTATTCTTATTTCACTAAAATATTAAAATTATGGTAAATATATTATAATTTGCTTAAACCTTAAAGCTATTATAAATTTAAGTTACTAAAGATCGCATTTCAACTTATAATCGTCAATTTAAAAATTTATATTAAATCAAAGCTAAAACATTTATCTAGTCATTCTATAGTGAAATGAAGAATGGATGAAAAACCTAATTTTTTCTTTTTAATTTTCAACCCAATTAGAGTGCTACCAATGGGTACCAATTTTTGATCTTACATCAAGTTTACTTGATATAATTTTATGCAAATACAGTTGTGAATAGCAATAAATACAAAAAAATTTCAACCCTTCAAACTAAAATAGTCGGAAGAGTTGGTTTTTATTAGTAAATAGCATAATTATATACAATCTGCATTTCATTTTCCGAAAATTATAAAATTTTTGCCCATGAAGGAAATGGGCCATGGATCGAAACAAGTATTAATTCGATAGTAAGTAGAAAGTTATGCTATTTACCATTGGGCTGTTATATTATTTTATTCATTTATTGTCTGAACTCAAAGTTTTTTATTTACGAGCCTTTTTAAAAGTGTGCTGCATAACTCTTGAAAAAATATTAATCTATTTTTATGAGATGAGCATCCATCTTTATTAAACTATTTATTATGAGGAATAAAAAAAATAATATTAGCACATTAATAGTACTTAAACCAACCATAACCGTCAGGTCATAAAAAGCTGAGTTTATATGCAAATGATTCATCTAGCTTGATATGATATTTAATATGTAATAAAGGCATTTAATATGTAGGTCATAAAATATTTTTTATCATTGTGCCAGGAACAGTTAAACCTCCTTAAAATAGGGTCATAAAAGAATATTTCTGAATCTTTATATCGCCTTATGGTGCAACAATAGGTTTAAATGGGATCCAATATACATTAAAAGATGTTAGATTATTATTGGAATTTATATGAAAATTCTTTCGATTACGATGAAGTTTAACGAAATTTTTTTTAAAAAATATATTGGAAAGTGGCCCTACTTCAAATATAATCATTAGTAAATATTTCATGAAGACTTTAGCTAATTTGAATTCTAATGCTAATTAGCAATCTACAGTTAGTAGTAGTCCCTGAAATATTTGTAAATTTAAAAAAATTGTTTGTGTATAACAACAGATGTCTATCAGCACTCACATTAAAACTAGGCAAATTTACAAAAAATTTGTTTTTAATGACTTTCTTCCATAAAGTATAAGCTTCAATGATATTGTTCAAATGAAATTCACAAACGTTAATTCATCATTGTTTGGAAAACAATATATTGGTTTTTTACAAACTATATTTCGGAAATTATTAAACGCCAAGTTTAATTAAGTTATCATTATTTACGGCTTTTGAGATTTTCAGTCACCATTATGTTATTTTTTCATATTTTTAAAAACCATTAAAAAAACAATTTTCAGCTTGAAATTTTCTATACATTGATACCACACAAAATAAACCAATGGATAATAAGATAAAATATAAATATAATGTTCAAAATTTTGGAGAAAGAATTTGGTTCTGAAAAAAAAAACGAAACTCGGGCACAATGGGACGACTCTGCTCTGATTTTTATTTTTAGGCCCGTGCTTATCCGTGTGTGAGATTTTTACCCGCTAAAACCACCGCCCTACACCTGTTCATTCCTTTCCACGGGACCGCCGTTAGGCATTACTTCATGGAGGGAAATGGCTGAGTGCCGCCTCGCATTCTTCGCATGGTTTTCACGTGTCCATGCTAGTCACGTCTTCTAGCCCTATCTTCCTCTCTCAACCTCTTGAGTTTGAGTTTGAGCGTCGCATATAGCCCCCACGTTTTCTGGTGTGGTGCGTCCTCCACACAGTCTGCAATTCGCTTCTCTCCTGAGCAACTCCAAGGTTTGACATAAGGCGTGACAAAAAGGATGCTACTTTAGCAGATTTGCCGCTGATATACTCCGTGTGAACATTAAAGCGGATACGTGCATCAATCATGACTCTTAGGTATTTTAAGCAAGATTGAAAACGAATTTCGTGCCTACCTACCACAACAGTGATGGACTCAGTTTGTTTCCTGCCAGTTACAAGGAGAAACTCTTGTGATCTTGCAATAATGATCACACCGTTCTTGTGATCTGCAAGTCGTTGGCCTACTGAAGACATCCAACCTCGGACCGTAACAACAGCCTGGTTAGTGATGAGGGTAACTTCTTCCAAGTACTTCGCCGCCACTACAACTGCAACGTGATCTGCGAATGGCATGTGGCTCCCTCCGGCAATGTCAATTTAAAGATTGCGTCGTACATGACGTTCCACAGAAGAGGCCCTAATACCGAGCCCTGTGGGACACCACCAGTCACCTTGTATCTCCTTTGGCCAATGTCTGAAGAATAAAACAAAACTCTATCTTTAAAGTAGTCAGTGAGTATTCTCATAAGATAGGCTGGCACCGCCATAGTCCGTAGGGCATCTATTATACAGGTCCATCTTGCAGTGTTAAAAGCATTCTTAACGACTTGAGTGATGATTGCTCCATTAAACTTTGCACCTCTCCTCCACCTTGCTCCTGCAATTGCTGTTCAGGCTATTTCTACTACCAATGTAACAACATCTATTGTGGATCGCTCTTTGCGAAATCCAGATTGAGCCCACGAGAGGCCATTAACTCCCTCCGTGAACTCTTGTAGCTTGAGGTAAACGATTTTCTATGATAATTCAAACTGAAGAAGGAGACGTGATTTAGTTTATGAATTTAGTATACTGTTGTCTTTGAAACCGATCACACAATCCTTTGCATCAAAGTTGTTTTTATTTAATGCCAGATCGGTCTGGCGAGCCTTATATGGTTGACATGACAGTTACATCTTTTTTTTTTTTAAATTTGATTATGGGGGGAAGGGTATAGTCTCCTACAAAAGACACCCCTAACTAGAAACATTGTTATTAATAAAACAAATATGATAAAAATAATAATAGAAAAGTTAGTAACAAAAACAACATTCGCAGACTTAAAAATAAACCATTTCCCTCTAGTGGGAAAAGAAACAAGTTATTTTGAAATAAGGATGAAGAGAAAATAAATAAATTAGAAGTTATGTCAGTAATAGTAACTACAGAATTTATAACATATGTCGTGCAGCAACCTTGGCTTAAGTCTTCGGGTAGTGGTTGGGTTTCCCATGTTGTAGGTCACTGCTGCTTTAACTGTTTGCAATCCTCCATTGGCTCTATTTGCAATTACCGAAGCAATTGGCTATTTCTTACAAACCAAGGAGCATCCACTGGGATTCTGCGAACATTATTTTGAAAAGATTGTAAATTTTTCCTTTTCGTAAAACATGCCGTTCCCCAGGCTTATCAGCCGTACATCAGCAGTGGGTTGAGAATTGTTTCCAGTGTGAGAGAGAGATTTTAAAGAAAAAAGACAAAAACGCGTTTTGCAACGGTAGTTTGTCTTTAAGGATATCAATAAGGTGCTAACAACGTAGTAAAAAAGCCAAAAAACCACACCCAGAAAACTATATCTTATGTAATATTAATGTAGCAACAAATATATATATGAATACATTTTTTTTTTTTTATTTACTCATGGAATCCCATTGATTTCATTGACATGAGAGCAATATGAAGACAAGCCGGTTGCTTTTCATGACAAGAATAGCTGGCATGCCGTGGTATCATCATTGCCGATATTGCGGGCTTCGCTAACGACCAGACGAGCCTGCCGGTCGGGTGGCTGCCATGGTACGGGAGTTCATTGTACCTGGCACACAGGAGCGTCATCGTCCAATTACCTAGTGCCTTCCAATTATTCAGGCAGGTGGTTGAATGAAATAGTAACGGCCCACCTAATCATTTCCACCTAGCTTAGTAAATTCGCTTGGTGGCACATGCATATCCAGTAGTGATTCATACAAGCTATTTTTTCGTAACATTCTATGAGCATCCAAAACGTGACGTTTACTCTAGTCTGATTTTAATTGGGCTATAATTACTCTTTATTGTAACATTCAGCACTGACAGGTGTAGGTCGTGATGAATGATTTGTCAATTTTAACTTGAACTTTAACGGTGTTCATTCCAATGTGTCTCGTGATTGACCGACTTTAGTTTCTCTAGCACCTTTAGAAATACAAGTTTTTCCTCTTTCTAATAATAACAATAAAGAATACATTCTATTTGAAGGTACTAAAGAACCACTACACATTCATAAATATCTTACCTTTTATCTCATATTCTTTTCAGAGTTAATTGTATATAGGTAATAATAATATATTTGTAAGTTACGGACTGTCAGTATATAGTATTGTGTATAGGTATATAATAATATATTTGTAAATTACGGCCTGTCAGTATATAGTATTGTATATAGGTAATAATAATATATTTATAAGTTACGGACTGTCAGTATATAGTATTGTATATAGGTATATAATAATATATTTGTAAGTTACGGCCTGTCAGTTGGCGGTGTCTCAATAATAGCTCAATGATATTGCTCTCTACAACGCTTAAATTGTATAAAAATCGATATTCAGCGCTTTGCAAATTCAGAATATTTCAAAGAAAAGAAAAGATGTTTTGTACATGTTTAAAAATTTATTATACTTATTTCATTATTGTTTTAATTTAGTATAAAAGTTATTCCTACATTTTTTTTATTCAATAATTTTATTTAATTCTGAGGTAAATATGTTGTTTTTTTTTTATTATTTGTTCCTTCTTTAGTTATATATCTTTAGAATAATGATATGTATGTGTTTACTCAATTCTATAATGACTGGTATTCAGTTCAATCCCAATTTTTGCATTTTTTAAAATATAAATTTGTATTAGTGTTTAATAAAAAACTTTTTATAAATTTTGGTCGAATGTATAACGTTTTTTGTTTATTTTCTGAGTCCTAATAACCAAATCTATTATATTTTTTGAACGTAATATTCGCTGCACCGGTCTGATATATAAGGGGTTTTTTTTAAGGCCGATAGAACTTGAAATTGTAAAAAATAACACAAAAAATTAAATTGTAATCAAATTTTTTTTTTTATTCGAAAGATCAATACGTGACATTAACATTTGAA
>NW_027107369.1:77591-80285 GCF_000696795.3 Halyomorpha halys | reverse complement strand
AATGTCACGTATTGATCTTTCGAATAAAAAAAAATTTTGATTACAATTTAATTTTTTGTGTTATTTTTTACAATTTCAAGTTCTATCGGGCTTAAAAAAACACCCTATATCTACGAGCCCACCCATCAACAAAACTTGGGAACGTCTGTAGGGCCGAGTTCGATGTACACTCAAATCTTTTGATAAAAAGTATTAATAACATTATCCAAACTAATAACAATGGACCAAACGAATGGGTTCCAGTTGAATTGACGAAATATGACAAAAAAAAATTAATATGTCCGATCGAGTATCTAGTTTTATTATTATTGACAAAAATCATTTCTAAATAACTTATTTTAGTACATGGCCATAAAATAATTAAATACTAACGTAAAAAAATGATAATACTGCTTTTTCCGCTTTAACCTTTTGCAGTTTTAAGCCTAGGAGATAAGTTCACAGGTGTGGTGTCCCCACAAAAATAACCTTTATTTTTTGCACAAACATACCCGTTTGCTGCGGGCTGTGTGGGCAGACTACTGTGTACATTATTGATATTTCTGCCCACGAACTGCTTTCTATCAGGACCCTTTCCTATAGTGTCTAAATTCAGTATTATAATTGTTTCCATTAACATTATTATTATTGTTATTATAATCGTTTAAATTAACTTATATTAAACTTTACTATTATTGACAATTATAGCCGCGCAAAAATAAAACACGTAAATATATAAACTGTTCCTTGTTATTCTCTAGGGAAAAAGAGCGTTTTTTATAAAACCAATCGATTTGACCAGTCCGTTCGGGATCCATGATTTGATTGAGAGGAGTGTGAATGAAAAAAAAAAAAAGATTTGTTAATATTTTGGACTTTTTGTAAATAGTTTGGTTACTATTGTAATAAAATAGATTTTTTTTTATCTTGGCGATTTGTTTCTTGGCCACGTATCACTCAACAATATTTTTGTCTAGGTTTAATGGGATAGAGATTTATGTGCTGCCGAATGTCTAATGTAGTATTTACATTATACCCAAAAAATATCATTTTTTTTTTTGTGTGTGTTATTATATTTAGTGTTATTCAAAAAGTCTAAATATTTGTAACTTTATTACAAATAACCTAAACTAATATACAGTCGGTCAATATTTTCTCAGTTTATACAATGTGTGCCATTATTTTCCTTTACTTATGGAAAGTTATGGCATTTATAATTATGTAAACTGGAGCATTTTGTAGACAATCGCTCAGCTTTTATTGGTCGAAGTTTTCACAACCGAAATTTTATCATTAATTTTGACAAAGAGTTGTCATAATAAGCATCATTATAGGCTACTAATAAAATAAAAAGATGTTTAGGTCTATCATAAAACCGTACTCGCTGTTTAAATTCGATTATAAGATATTAAAAGCAATACTATGTTTGTTTTATGAGACTTTTGTATTTATTTCTTTTCTATTATTTTTTGGATTTTATAAGGAACTAATAAGGTCATTTCACTGTTAGACTCAGGTATTCCAAGGTTGAAATTGCAATGGAGAATTCAAAATTATAATATACAAAAAATTATCTCTATCAAAAATGTATTCCTATCTGAGTTTCTGTTGTATCTATAGTGTAAAAAAGTTTGCATCGTAACCTCTTGTTTATGATTTATTAAACAGCTAACTTTTCCAAGAAAAATAAATAAGGAAATAAAAAAATATCAATTTTTATCATTTGAGTTTTTTTGGAAATTTTATTCATCTTTTATTCTTTGTCCAGAGGTAACCCTACCCCATCCTGATTTCACACTTTCTCAGTTTCTGTGACATCGTTTTGAAAGAATATCCATCGACTAAAGACCAAAGCGCTTCCAGTTGGTCAAAGTGAGGAGGTATTTCGTTTTTGAAATGTGATATATACCATATCGAACCCTTCTATATAATGCTCTGGGCTAACTGAAATTTGTTTAAATGCTCTTTCAAACCTCGAATAACAAAATAATTGTTTTTACATAGGTACAAGAATATTGCCAACGTTTCAGGCATTCCATCCATCTTCACGGGCCTATTTTTTAACAAATATACAGTTCCAAATTTCTTTTTCTCGTATTAAAGTTTTGAATTATAGCCAATTTTTGTTTTGATATTTATCTTTATACCATTAATATCTTAATTGGTTTTTTGGTTATTCTCCGTTCAATTTCTCTTCAAATTGTGTCATGGTTACATAAAAACTGTAACTAAAAAGATATTTACTATCAACAATAGTCACTGCAATTTTTTTCTATATTTTTATGAATAAAATGACTTTTTTTAACTGTGTGAGGTATTGTTTACATGTACTAACTTATGTTCTACTTTCGCCTGTTTTGAATTAGTTTCTGCTTGTTCTATATATTTGCATCATTGGTATATTGTTTATTTTAATTTTAAAAATATATTTGACAATTTATGGCAGTGTATTGTGCGCCCACCCTTCTCATATCTATTTTATAGTTGACTACTTGTTTTAAATTTTTTTTATACGTATTTCTTTTTTGATTTTTCTTTTTTTATATTTATTTCTTTTATATTGAAATCAAACTCGTGGACGTTATTTAATTGTGATTGAAATTATGAATAAGGTGTAACTACCTCCAGAACTAGCACTGAATTGAGCACAAGAGAGGTGACTAAGGGCTTATGTGATTCTGGAGAGAGGAGGAACATTTGATTGCGGGTTTTTTT
>NW_027107369.1:69678-74521 GCF_000696795.3 Halyomorpha halys | reverse complement strand
GAGGGGTCTGATTTTTTTAACTGAGGTTGAGGAACCTCTTGGTTGTTTGTGGTGGAGGGCCTGACATTGATTGCGGGGCTCTGTATATGGAGCTAATAATCTGCTGTGCGGTATTGCTCCGTCTTCGATATTACAACGTTATCCCAAATTTTTGTTCACATTCTAAACAGAATATTTTAATAACAAGATCTATTTTTAGACCGAACTTTATATAAATTTAAAGCTTATTTTCGGAAAGAATTTTTTAAAACTTAAGGTATATATTTAGAAAGAATTTATATAAAAACAAATTTACTTAATCAAGAAATAAAAGAGTAAAAAACCAAAACAAGAATAGGTTTAGAATTGACTTTCGTGTTTCAGGAATAAAGCCTTTATATCTAATCATAAACCACAATGATTCATATTCATCCTCATAATTCTCAGTTCGTTGGTGTTCCTCAAGGTAGTATCATCGGTTTCATCCTCTACACGGTCTATACAGCTGACATTTCGACCAATCCTGACACTATCCTTTCCACGTATGCCGATGCCATATGTGTGTTCGCAGTTAATAATAACCCATTAATTGTATCCCAAACTCTCCAATCCAATATCACAGCCCTCGAAGAATGGTGTCGTAATTGGAGGATTAAGATAAATTCTAACAAATTCCATCAAATCACCTTTACCCTTCGTCGTAAACCTACTGACTACCCTACAGTTTCATTTAATGATATTGCTCTTACCCCTGTCGAACCTGGAATCCTTACACCAGACTGAAAAGACAGGAAACTGCTCGTCGATTTCGACTATGACAGCACTTACTAGACAAACGGTCTAAACTTTCAATACATTACAAAAGACTGATCTACATGACTATAATAAGGCCAATCTGGACATATGGAGCTCTGGGGCTCCACTAAACCTTCGAATTCCTCTCGTATCCAATCCTTACAATCCAAAATTCTTCGTAAAATCCTCAATGCTCCTTACTTTGTCACAAATAAAATCAAACATTATCCGATCTAGCCCGAATCAGATATCACTTCCTTCCTGTATAAACTCCCTAATCACTCAAACCCCTTAGTTTCTAACCGTTCTCTCGGTTAGTTTCTAATCATTCTCTTCATTTTTGACAATCCTCCGAGGTGCCTGAAAAGAAGATGGCCACGAGATCTGCTAATGTAAAATGTCATTAGATTGCTACTAATGGGTGGTTGCTCTAACACTCCATTTTAACTAAGATCGAATTTACTGAATGTATTACATACATAATATACAGTTGTAAATTTTAATAAAGACATAAAAATAAAATCTAATCTTTAAAACATTCGCTTACAATAAGTATTGGTCATTGTATCACGACCTTTCAATCTGAAGAAAGATGTTTAAAGTGCTTATCATCGGAATTTGTGGACAGAAAGGGAAGATTTCCTTTAATTAAGAGCCAGGATTATCATATCTTAAAACATTTACAAGTATTGAGTAGAGTAGTCTTGGAATTTACTTGTATCCAGCTACATTAAGAAGTAAGTTTAAAACAAGGAATCGACCTGTAGAGGGGTTTAGGTTCGATTATATTCTAGAATTTTGATCTATTCAAGCTATACAACCGATATCTCAAAATAGAGCAAGAAAATGGGACATTGTATATAGAAGAACCTAGATGAAAAGAAGTCCAAAGTATAAATAAACGATAATTACACAACGTATTAGACAATAAATGAAAATGGAAATAATAACGAATGAAAATTTAGCTAACAAAGAAATATAAAAAAATCACTAAGCACTAAAAGACAGAATAATGGACGTAAGAATGAAATAAACGGCAAGAAAAAAGGAAAATATTGAACAAAATAGGAACCTACTTTTCTGAATAAAGAAAAATTATAGTCTGATGTAAAGGTGGTTACAAGGTATCAACAGGGCTGAGAAGTGAGGGAATTAGACGGTTAACAAATATGTTACATTAAAGATATAAAAAAATATGTAGAATAATGTTATAGTATGATAATATTTGGAAATTTTTGACAATATTAAATTTAGGCAGGCAGTATATGATATAAACATCACCGTTTGTATATATGTATATACATTTATAATAATAATCATTATTTATTTATTAGTTTATGGAGTAACCCCCGTACAAAGTTAGCCTGTAAAATACATAAAATAAATAATTAATTGTAGTAATTTTACAAAAATGATGAGTTAAATTTCTTAGTTTCGCTATTTCCTTCTGTGTATCCGAATTCATGTCTACAGAAGAGAATAAATGAATAATAAAAAAAAAATTGAAAAAGTAAATACAATATAAATGATTATAAAGGGAAACTAGCTAAAGTGGTTTTTGGGACGGACAGATGAGTTACCTTGAGGTGAACATCAATTCCTTGGCTGTCGGTGGCTCATTGCTGATATGACCGCTTCATTACTTCTGTCCTCTGCTCTCCAATAGTACACTCCACGTCATCATGATACAATGTGCCCTAGTATTGAGGCTTGCGTTTATATTTCCAAATATAGTTTCATCTAGAAAAATATTCACATGATAAACCAAATGAACTATATAAGTGCATCAAAATAGTCTATTATTAAAAACTAGAGTTACATAAACTATATAATATAAATTATGGATTATCATTAATTACTTATAAATATTCTGTTTTCTTCATAAGTTTGTATTACTAATTTAATAACGTATTTTAAATTTTATTCCAATCTAAGGACACCTTACTCAGTTGAGGATTAATTTATCCAATCTAGCTTACTCCTAGATACTATTCCGTGCCCAAAAATATGCATATTTAACCTCAGTATAAAATATTTCTATTATTATGCTAATTCTGACACAAGATTAATTAATTCTGGCTGATACTCTAACCTATTAGTCAGAATTAAGCTGCTTTTAAATCAAACTTAGTTACTCACTCGTTTATGGATTATTATTAAATTCTGTATGAACTCTCTTATTACCTATTTGGAGTATAGAAAATTCTTATTATACCGCCCAACTTATATCATAATAAATCGTACATTAAATTGTATCCCTATTTCAGCTATTCATGTTTACTTAGTGCAAAATTATAACCAATAACGCTGCAATAGTCTAATTTTTGTAGGCCTTTTATTTATAGAATACTTCAGTTTCTAAAATTTTGTTTTCTCATACTGGTAAGAAGTCTTTATATGAAAAGATGTAATTTAAAGTTCAATGATGGGCCTTACTGCAAAATTCATATTCCCCACATAAATTGCTTTAGTAAACGTGAAAAACATTTTTTTAAATAAAAGAAAGCTTTTCAACTTGCATTTTATTGCATTTATGCGCTGTTGTATAACTAAATAATATTTTTAAAAATTCAAATTTAAAATCCTAGTTTTCTTTTGAAATTGGGATTTTTTTCATGTTTATCATAAAAAGTGGAACATTTTAATTTTGCAGCTAGATTCTTCATGAACAATATTTATTCTTTCTAAGGGGCATTAAAACCAGTTTTTCTGATGAAAATTTTAGTTTTTTTCACAATGAGTTACTTTATTAGTACATCCCCTGTAACTGTCTGTTTTTTTTGTTTTAAACTATGAATTTTCACATTTGTGGTTTTACCTTAGGGCTGACGATACTCTTACTGTATACCTCGTGTTTCGATATCTCCTACAGTTTCTCGTTCTTATGGCTCCTCCTTTAGATTAGCTTGCTCTTTCTAAGTTCTCAGTCGTATTAAAGACAAACAATTAAAAAAAAAAATCATGCTAAAGTATTATATATGAAGAATAATGATTTTTATGGTGTAATAAATTATATCCGTATAGACCTAACGTTATTTGTTTATTATTTTAAATACTTAACCTATCGACCAACCTTATCAACATCGAGGACGATCTATTAAATAACAGATTTCCATACAAAATTATTATTAACAATTTAAAAATAATTATTAATATAATTTAGCATACATTAACCATAATTTCACAGCATTACATTTAGTATTAAAATTAGTTCAGGTCTAATATAATATGGTCAAATTGACAAATGAAACAACCAATTAAAAAGGGAATCATGTTTACTTATTAATTAATTTTTCCCATTTAATGATTAAGTACGTTTTTTGTCACTTTCTAATTCAAAGAGTAATTATTTTAATAGCAAATTCAGCAGAGCCCAATTCTCTTTAGAAGTAAAAATGAAGCCAAAAATGCCACGCCCACGTAGCCTAGGATTACGTTAAGGCTAATAAGAATGTCCGCCATTGTAATCTAAACTGAAACAGAATGCATCCAGTGGTTGGCTGGTTTGCTTATACTCCTTTACTACGCTCCTGTTCCATCATAAGGTCTGTTTGACTTTCCCAATCAGCTTACATGTTCTACTATAATACTTCTTCCAAGCCTTATCACACATTTATCAACATTAACCTACCTCACAATCACATCAGGGATATTATCATTTTCTTTCAAATAGTATTTTGGACTATTTTGTAGCTTCTACAAAAAATCTCAGGTTAATTAGAAGGTTAATTAATTAAGAAGGTGTTAATTTTTATGAACTATTATTTAATCATAATAATTTAAAACATCAAGTTATTTAATTCTTTACTTTTAATGTTCTCAGGAATATAGTCATCAGACTTGAAATGTTTAGTTTGTAAGTATTGTTACCTTGGATAATTGCTTGTCGGGCATTGTCCGGCTTCATTGCTTTTTGGACTTCGAACAATCAATAGTCCTTGGCTCAAATAATAATATTTAAACTGAGGAAAACATGAACTTTGCTATCCTTAAACACGGCCATATAAAAAAATTCTGATATAGTTTTTGCTTGCTGGTTTGTTCTGGGTAGCTTCGATCTTCCTTGCAT
>NW_027107369.1:56888-69613 GCF_000696795.3 Halyomorpha halys | reverse complement strand
TATCACCAAATCAGTAATCAATTTGTTTTCGAAAAAAATATCTTGTCACTATTCAGTATTATTTATATTATTCTATAAACGACATTATATTTATACTTTATGTTGACTATATATATGATATGTATTTTTATGATTCTTAATGATCAGTCCATAATACAACTATATATTAAGGTGAGGTTTCGCGAATTATGTTTTCGCATATTTATGCCGTATAGTAAAATAAAAATACTGTTGTAGTTCTGTAAAAAAAAAAGAAAGAAAGAAACTGCTCTGACAACGTATTTGAAACCTTCAAGGCTTCAACAAGGTTCAAATTTGATACACCAAAAATGATATCGGGAAATCCAGGGAAACATATAATAATCCTGCTATTAAAAAAAACATTAGACGTACAGAATTCAAATTAATGTTAGTCCAAACTCATCACCACATAAGAAACAATTAATTATCCTAATAATAAATAGAAAAAATAAAAAAGAGAAATAAATTGACTGACAACGTGCTAGAAATAAAGGTTAGGATTTGGAAAAAAAAACTCTCATTTTACTTTTTTTCAGTTCTGGTACCAAACCTGTATCAGTTGAGTTATTAACATCGAAGCTACGTAGTAAAATAATAGACAATTATTAGTAATGTTTCTATTTATTAACTTTATTAATTTGTATTCCGTACAATTTAATGTTTAATAATGATTTAAAGAGTTTCTTTTGTTTTAAATAACGTTTTGTTTTTTTCATGTGTGAAGAATAAAGTCACAAAATGTCCCCTCAGATAGTTGCTTTATTGACTGATCATCAAGAATAAATATATTAATAAAAGTTACTGCCTGCCAGCTGATGTTATGTATGTATATAAATATTGGAGGGTAGAGACCAATAAAGCAGTCTTTCATTTCTCATCCCTTTTTCTCTTTTTTAGCTTACATCAATTATATTTTGTAATTATTGAATTATACTATTACAATAATTATATCTCATGTGAGAATTGGAAAAAAATGACCACCATTAACTAATTGTTGATCATACTTTTTTAAAGACATTTATTGAATGAAATTCAATTTCCAGGCCAACAAATATTGCTACGAGTTTAACAAAACTCCATCCAATTCTATTTTGTTTTTGATACAAATCCGATTGCCTCATAATACAAATAGTTTCGTGCTTGTGACAGATAGAAATGTAGACTGGTCCTGAAGGCTCTATTCAGACCAAACCAGCAGCAGAGCGATTTGTTTATTATAATGTGATTCCTGATACTTAGTTTAAAAAAATGTTAGTTCTCATTTTTCATTTTTTTTTAGTACTTTTTTAAAAAATTTTCAATGTTGTTTAAAATGGTCAATATGCCTTGGTGGAGAAGAATCCATTTTTATTGCTATAATTAAGCATTGAATAAATCCTATTTCAAAAAGGCTTCATGGATAATCATATGGAATGCTTTCTAAGATTATCCGAAATTTATTGGAATACAAGGCTAGAAATAAGTTATTTCGTGTGGTTATAGAATAATTAATAATTTTAAGAATAATTAATACTGTAAATTTTTATTTCCAACCAAAATTCGCAACAATAGCTAAATGAATCTTTTAATGAGTAATTTTTTTCGTGAGATAATAATTGTAGTGATGATGGGCCGGTAGTAGATCTCTAACGCAGGGTACGTTTTCGAAACTGGCTGTTTTATTTTCATAAAATTACTAAAATTAATTCCGATAAGTCATATGACCTGAAGCTAATCGAATCGTCTCAACTTTTATTGGTGTAATTTAATCGTACATTCATAGTTTATATAAGTACATAATACAATTAAAAGAATGTAAGTCTTATTTATAATTGTAGTTGTATGATTTCCATCAACATTGTTTAAACTAGGTATACCAATATATAGTTAGTATTTATTAAATATATCAAATATAGTTGATATTTATTAAATATATCAATATATAGTTGGTATTTATTGATTATATCAGTATATAGTTGGTGTTTATTAATTATATCAATATACAGTTGGTATTCATTGAGTATACCAATACATAGTTGATGTTTATTAATTATACCAATGTTTAATAGGTATATTTTTCAGTAGTAGATGGTGTTTATAGCAGGTAGATGGAAGTAATAATCGCCCAGGCTAAACATTTAGTACTTGGGTCTAATAGTTTTCTATCTGAGCCGACAGAGCATATGATTTCTATCAACATTGTTAAAACTAGATATACCAATATATAGTTAGTATTTATTAAGTATACCAACATATAGTTAGTATTTATTAAATAGATCAAATATAGTTGTTATTTATAAAGTATATCAACATATAGTTGGTATTTATTGAGTATACCAATATATAGTTGGTATTTATTAAGTATATCAACCTATATTTGGTATTTATTAAGTATATCAATATATAGTTGGTATTTATTAAGTATATCAATATATAGTTGGTATTTATTAAGTATATCAATATATAGTTGGTATTTATTGATTACATCAATATATAGATGGTATTTAATTAGTTTACCAATTATTTTATAGATTTAATTTACAGTAGTAGATGGTGTTTATTTTATTTTTTTCCGATCCTTCTAAAACAGAAATAAAAAGTGAATTAATAAGTGCATGGTGTTCATGGCAGGTAGATGCGAGTAATAATCACCCAGGCTAAACATTTATTACCTGGGCCTAATAGTTTTGTATGTTAGGTTCCCTTGCTACCAATTAATGGGGTTACGGCATAGTAACAAATATCCAAAAATGTATGAAGGATTTTTATTGGAGGAATTGAATAAGGAAAGAAACGATAGTTGGATACGATAGCTCTAGTTGATTTATTCAAATAGGTATAAATTGAATTTTTTTTAAATTTATTTATTGATATTTACAACTGTACATAAAATACATCAAGTAAATCATAATGGTATGGTTTAAGCATGTAGAGAAACTACCCATCTAAAATTGAAAATTTAAACTTTTTGCGTGGTAAATGTTTAAATAATAGGAATTGAAATGACGAGAAAAAACTGAAAAACATCAACCATATTAAAGTCGATTCACACTAGACCCTCCGTTTTCTTCCCTTACCATTTATGTTTTATTTCTATACAATTTTGTAAAGTATAAAGATATAGACGTATACTTATTTTTGTCCCATTAGTATACAATTTTCTTGAAATATTTGTTAGTACAAAAAAATGTTATGGTTTTCTTATACTTTTTTTTAAATACTTTTTATTTATTTATAAATATTACAATCTGCCACACAGTTGTGGGCAATAGGTAATAGTGATGAATGATCAAATTCGTAGTAAAATAAAATAAAATAAGAATAAAATAAATAAATGAATGAAAAAAAAATCTCTCTTAAAATATATACAAACAGAAGAATAAACAAAGTGAACGTAATCAAACTATATGTATGCAAAAAAATTAAATAACATAATGATAAAATAATATAATCTCTAGTCACTTTTACACTCTTATATATAATATGTACTTATTAATAGTTGAAGAAAACAGAAAAAATGATAAGTATAATGTTAATTTTTACTTTATATGTTAATGTTTTATTAGTTTAATGTTATCTTTTAGTAGTATAACGAAATTGATAATTTCGAAACGCGAGTCACAGTCCTTCCTAGGCTAACCTTGGGAGAGGTCTTTACTATTTGACGTGGCCGTAATGACCTCTTTTCAGTTTGAGCCTCAAAGCTCTTGATAGTGAGCTGTGAAGAACTCGAGGGCCCTGAGAGTGGATTAAGAGGATGGTATACACTCCACTTCCACTCATCCAGGTGTCTTGTTAAACCTGCTCAGCCCTGCCTGTCCGTGTAAGGCTGTTCTCTAACGGGTGGAGCATTTTGAGTTATATTATGCGTGTTAACAACACACGTTGATTTTTTTCAATGCAGGAGTTTTCTATTAAAATCAATCATATCCACTTTTGGTAATTTATTATGGAAGGATCTCGGGTAGATAAATTCAAATTTTATTTAAAATATTGGTTTGTAACTTTTTACAAATGAATATAAAAAGTTTTGGTGTATATTTCTCATTTGTCGTACATTTGGTGTATATTACTCATTTATCTTTACAAATGAATATAAAAAGTTTTGGTGTATATTTCTCATTTCTCTTTAAAAACGTAAAATATTTAGAAAAGGGACAGATGAAACATATTTTTTCAACTTTTTGGGTTAATTTTTTTCTAAATCTTTTAAAGTTAAGTATAGGAAAGAATGAAATAATTAGTATGATAAGTATCCCATAACGATATTGGTGCTGTTGTTCTAACCTTAGAATTAGTTTTAATTCGTACGCTATCTCAAAAACAGTTGTTTTTTGATCTTTAAAAAGCATTAAATAGTTGAGTATTAAATCTTTAAAAAATATTCGAAACCCAATTTGTACTGTCTCGAAAATATACCTGCCATTGTTTGGAATATTTCTTTTAAAATTTTGAACCTCACCGTTATTAAAGTTCTGGAAAGTATATAAGAATCGACATTGGGGTTCTCAACTTCTCCATGAAATTCAGTTTCTTTTGAAACCTCATTCATCCGAATATAGCGCCCCTGATAGCCAGGAAAAAAATATCATATTGAAATATTACTAGTTGACCGAATGCGATTTTTACCATATATTGTATCCAGGAAGATGTTTCGTGTGACGGTAGAAAATGGTATAAAAATGGCAAAAAAAAAAACAAACTATTTATTGGTAATTGACGTTTTGCCGTACCTAGCTTAATCAGGAAGCAAGAAGTTTCTACAAGAACATGGTGCAGGATGAAGCCCTGCAAAGTAGAACGAAACTTCGGTTACAAATAAAATATTTTTTACCATTTTACCAGTACATAGACATATGTGTACGATTGGGATGTTAAAAAAACTTTTTTTTAAAAAAAAATCAACTCATTGCATTATATATCTCTTTTTTTTTTATTTGATGAACAAAACTTATAGATGACGTTTGAATTTTTTTTTTTAATACACATTGGATTTCGTATAAAATGTAAATTTAATTTAATGATACTGCTATACGTCACGTTTATGTCATTATCATTTTTTGTATTCGTTGAGAAAATTACAGGAGCTTTTGTTGCAACTTCCTTCTGCCTTAATTCATCTAGGAAGGGAACTGAAAGCACACCGTGACGAAGATAAAGGGATAAAGGAAAATTTATGTAAAAAGAGGAAGAAAAAAAAAGTTCAAGAATTACAGGAAAATTAGGTTAAGCTAACGTAGTGCTCTGCTCCTCTTTGCCAGGTATTTTTTAAGGAGGAACAATCTCCAGAATCACATTAAGGATAAACTTTTTTAGAGCTCAATTTTGCTTTATAGTCAGTAGCCGTAAACGATCTTCCGTTTATTAAAACGAAACTATATCTCGTAGTTGAAATATTATTATTACTATGCAAATTGCCAGCCAATTTAGATTATTGTTTGAGAAGATAAGAAAGAGGAATGGCTCAGAAGAAATACACATATAACCTATTTTTTTCCGTTGCAGAGATCAAATGTAGTAAATACTGACCTTAATACGTTCCATTGCAGAAATCGTCAGTTAGATGGAAGTTAAAAATAAATTAAAACCACTTGTAATGCGTCATGCACAGAGAGATATTTGTTACAGAGAGTTTTTTCGTAATAAAATGTTTACTGGCGAGAGACTACAAACATGATGCTAACTAAACAACAGATTATTAATCCGCAGGGTTAAAAAGAACACAATTATAAGGGTTAATAAAAAATCTAAAATTAATTTTTTTAATAGAGAGTTCGAGAATCATGATATTATACAGCATATACAGTGCCTTTTTGAAAATTTGATCTCACAGTCAGTTCCAAATTTAGCATCTCAAATAATTCCTTAGCACCGAGTTTGAATGGAATTTTTTAAAATGAATATTTCCGAATATTTAATTCAGTATTCAAATTTTGAAAAATGAATATCGTAACCTGAACCCCCATTATTCCAACCATTATGTTTTAAGCCATATTTTTTATATAGTTATATATTTAATTACCTGCTATATGATAGCTGTTATTTCAAATTTATAAAATTTGTCTATTGCTTGCTTAGCAGATACTTGAAAAAGTGATATTACAGGAAAAAATAAATTCAATAATGTTAAATTGTATTTAAAGCTTTAGGATGGTGAAAGTAATTATTATTTAAAATTTTATTTTTATTATTATTATTAAAATAAAAACCATTAAAAAAAATGATAATGTATCTTTGTATTTATTTAAGGGCAATTCTCCTATTTTGGTCTTATTTCAGTTAGGGCTTTTTTTTTTTTTTTAGAATGATCAATCATCTGAATGTGAATTTTCTGTTTTTGTTATTATCCTCTTTCAGATCAACTTTTTTTTCACTTTGCGATGTTAATTATTAATTGTTATCAAGCATACAGTGCTCGTTTTGCCATTCTCTAGCCCTGTCACTAAGCTGAAGTTTATACCTTACAAGTTAATAGTACCTGTTTGTTTTTTGTTTTATTTTTGTAGTAAGCCTAAAAAAAAAAAAAAAAATTGGGAGCAATATTTTCAGCATTATATCAAGTATATAGAGAGAAAAATGCTTTATTCATCCATGCTGCCCAAATACATCGGGCACAACATTGTAATGTTATTACATTAATATATATTCAATCCGTGATAGGACATATATAAATTACATATAAAACGTGATATAATAAAAAAGAAAGAAAACAGTATTTTTTCCTACAGTTTCCTCATGCAATCAATTCCAGTACACATACATTTTTTTTTCAACCTTCTTGCTAGACCTGCTCTCACCCTAACCTCTGGTTCCGACTCACCGACCCCATCTATTGTCGACCCCAGATATTTGAAGGTGTCTACCTTCTTACACACACTTTCACTAATCTGAAGGTCCGCGGCCTCCTCACAGTGTCAACGCAATAAACCTCCTCGAAGCAGGTGAAGTCTTTTTTTTCAAGGAACTTTATCAATTCTTCTTTGACCCTGCGGTGCCGGCATGTTATAAGGAGGGAGTTGTTGGAGCATTGTCCCAGCACATGGGCTGGTGTTTCAGACTGTCGCATTTACGACTGAGGGACCCAACTTCTCCTTGCTGTCCACTGGCTCCTGGGACTCCACGCAGGGGTGCATAGTTGATATTTAGTTTCAGTGCGTTCGCCCATTCTGACCTCTTTGAAATGGCGATTACTAATACCCTGCTACCTGCAATAGGCCCATTCTTCGAAAGCCTTCTCACGCAACGACTGTCGTAGAGCTCTTACACTTTGGTAGCCCTGATCCCGCGATTTCGGCTCGTAATTAAATGTAGACTGGACTAGAGCATCCGAAACATTCGAAAATCACTGGGCAACGGACCAACGCTGCAGTGGAGCTCCCCGTTGACAGCGATCAGAGCCAGTCCTCAATACCTCCTGGGAGCGTATAGCATCACCGACGAGGTGTTAGCGGGGAGCCCGATGATGGCCTTGATACACCTGTGGATATTGGTATCAATGCCTTTAAATATCGCAGGACGTAGTTTTTTGTGAGGGGAGCAGTTTGAACAGGGTAAGTAAGGCCCGAGAACAAGTATTGGTTGACAATGTTGATCTTTTGTTCCGGTTTGAGCAGGTATGAGCTCACTAATTTATCAAGGTTATTAGTCAACTTTGTCACCACCTCTTCTCCAAATACTAGTTCTCCCGAGAATGTACATCAAGATATTTGATGGTGTCCTCGGCTTTTGCCGTTTGGATCCCCTCTGTAATCTCAAGCGAGAGCTTTGTTGACCGCAGCTCTCCTTTGTCTATTATGATACCCAACACTTTTCTTTGCATTTATTGCCAAACCAATCTCAGCGAGCAGCTTCTGGTCACTATTATTCTCTCCGCAGAACGCTTGTTCACGCGCCGTTACAGCCTGATTGTCCGCGAACCCTGACTCGCGTGAGGACCACACTCCCTTGGTCACTTATTAGGCCGTATCCTGCAGTATTCTAATCCTTATTAGCAAACTCCTGATCACAGACCTCGCGGTACAAATGATCGATGGCTAGGTTGAAGAGTGAAGGCGACAAGGGCCTGCCCTGAGGCACCCCTCGCAAAATAAAAACATAATTTGAATTTTAGATCAAAAATGCAAATCATTAAAACACTTTTTACCTCTGTCACACGGTTTTCGGCCATACCCTGTGCCGTTTATATAATTCACTCCAGTACGCAAAATAACAATGTGCGCTGAAAGGTCCTCATGATACTTTAAAAGGAAGCAGAAAATACGTGGTCTCCTTCATTCTCTTCACTTTATCCAAGATGTGAAGGAGAATGAAAAATGTGTATTTTTATTGGTGATGACTTCCTAATAATAAATAAAAGAAATTCCGATAAGACTTAAATGTTGTATATTACATATTTTAGTGATATTATATCTTAACGTACATGCGAATCTTTTTTCTTGTGAAGCTTCTCTTGAATTTTGAAAACATCCTTTCTCTTCGTAGAGATGAAAATTAGTTGATTTGTTGAAGAGTAGTTGATCTTCCTAGCAACAATGATAATTTCTAGGGAGCTGGGATGTCACCAGGGTGGCAATGTAGAGAAATATATTTCATTTTCTTTCAATATTTATTATCAGGGTCTCTTAATTTTGAGATGTGAGATTCTTAATTTGTAGTCCCTCATTCCTTCTTTTTTTCGTAAAAAAGAGAACAATAGTAATAGATGTTATAATGGTGAAAAATTGAGAATGATTCAAATATTTTTAATTAATAAGTTTTTTAGTTTCAAACTTCTTTTTATGTTCATAATTGTTTATAATGAATAAGTTAAGAGTGATCACCACTTAATAAATACTTTTTAATAAAATTAATACAAAATTACTGTTAATTAAGGTCTAATAAAGCCCCCTATTTCGTTTTATTATTCCTTATTCATAAATGTAGAATAAGACTTTTTAAAAAATCTATATCATAAAAACTATTGTATTAAGTGAGTATCTACTTCAGGATATTATCAAGGGGAATTTTTCTGAAGGCAATAAAAAAAAATTGTATTCATCACCATTAATTTAAAAACAAATTGATAGCTAAATAGCCCCAAAATTAGCAGATTATAAATATAATAATATATGCAAAATATTCCACTAAGTAAAAACAGATCATTTTTTTAAGAAATAAGTAAATTATATTAGTGTCCTTCAGGATGTATAAATTTACAACCGGATACAATACCTTCTATTTTATTTCTTTTTCTCAATAAATATAAATATCTTTATCTCAGAAGATTTATTATGTGTATTGTGTTCCAAGGCCTTCCTTTCAATATTCCTTCTTATTTTAGTCCAGCTTCTCCAATTCTTTTTTTCGATAAGAAAAACAAGGAGACCTCAACAGAAACCTATTTTCGTTTTAGCTTATTTACATCTCTTGGTTTATTTTTGGCGATTTTATGCATTTGATATGCACTTGCTTTCTAAGAATGTCCATAACTATTTATATATTTAATACTGAGCTGAACTGTAAAATATAACAGAATGCTTTGTGCAAATCAGTCATTCGGATTTGTGTTATTGGTGATACACAGGTCTAGAACCGAAAATTTGATTTCACAATTTTGTCTGATACATTTGGTACCAGTAGATATGAAGATCGCAGAAACCTTTTGAAGATTTCTATTAGTCACTAAAAAGATACAGATATTTTTTTTAAACTTAATTGTAAACAACTTTTGTAGTTTTTTCCTTTTTCTTTTGTAGTATAAAAAAGTTTCTAGACATAGAATATATGTACAGGCATGTGGAGAATCTACCTATTGATAGAACTCCTATAACATTTCTAGAGGAAAAGATCTCGATGTCATCTTATTTTCAGACGTCAACAAGGATAAAAAAAATATCATTAATAGGGATTTTAAACCTTAATCTTGTTTATAATAATAATTTATTAACACAAAAGCCTCGACAAAAGTGAATTTATAAACTCAGCTAAAATAAAGATTTGTTTTTAACTGCAAATAAAAGGTTCTATGAGTTGTATAAATGAAAATATATTTTGATAATTTAATGGGGTAAAGAGAAATATATTTGAAAATTACCAATGAATTTGGGCCTGAATGTTACAAATACGTTAAATATATTTATAAACTATGATAATGTTATTATTATGTTTTATTTATAAACAAATTGTGAGGTGGTTGAGTGAATTAGGCGATGTGCTTCTAACTCCAAGGATCTGGGATCGAAAGCCTTGAGTCAGCCCTGTAGATTCGGAAGCCTTCCTGGGGCACACAGTCTTGCTCTTAGATGCCATCTTTGTGAAACTATGTTCACAAAGATGGCATCTAAGAGCAAGGTTTGTGGGTTATAGTGGTATAGATTTTCATAAATAAAAAAATTATGTGTGTTATATGGCCCAAATGTTTTTCCTAAATCATTTTCATTGATATTTATTAAATGTATTTTATTCTTCTTTATCGTTAAATGCGTTTTAAAATATTTATAGTTTAAATCCCAGCAAAGATTTTGTAAACTTTCGATTTGTTTTTGGTAATTATTTCAATAAATATTTATTTTTTCCTCGTACTCTCATATGTCTGATGTTCGAAATTCAATAGGAACATAATGCGATTTAAAATATTAATAAAAATGAATAAAAAATTCATAAATATTGTGAAACAGGTAAAAGCAATAAAATCAATACATAAACTTGTAAATAATGTTAATCCACTTGGAGTACTGTGTATAAATTATTATTTCCTCGATGGTTGGAAAATCCCTTTGTCTCTTTTTGTTTAACAAGTTTCAAGTTACACAAGACTCTGGATAACCAAAAAATTAAAGATACTGTAACTCACTTTATTTTAACTTTATTATACAGCTTGACGGCAACTGCAGAGTCGTATTAGATAATCTGAAATGATTTATTTACCTTAGACAAACTGCAGTTAAAGCTTAGGATATTACCATTTAATACTCATTGTGATTTTTTGATAGATATTTCTAATTTTGCCTATCACAAAATGAGCCAGTGAAAACTGGATCCTTGTGCCGTTCTGCATTAATCATGAAATTAATTACCGGTTGGACGAAACGTCATTTGTACGGCTCAGCTGAGATAAATCTGTCAACCTCGTTGTGACTTGGGTTAGTCGAGGAATTAGCCCGTTGCGGGATTTATTTCGTTCTAGTACTCTTCCGCCTTCATTTAATCAAAATATAATTTCATTTCAATTACTGAAATAAATAAATATATTTAGTATTTGATTTTTAAATTATTTAAAAATTAAAGTACACATTAAGTTTAATAGCTTATAATTTACATAAAGCTTCAATAAAAATAATTTCAAACTATAACTTAAGTTTAGTGTTACCATTAATCTATAGATTATCTTAAACTAAACTCTTGACCTTTAGATATATTTTTATTAAAATCTATTAATAATATAAATAAAATTTAATTTTCTTGGATATATGGAGGAATACTAGTTGGATATACTCTTAAATACCAGTTCAGGTTTAGTGTATTCAGCCAGCATAAAAATAGAAAATGAAAACATCAACTAAATACAGACAGGGGCAGCATATCTTACATACATAATATAATAATGATATATCATAGATAGTATTTTATTTCAAAACACATTTAAACGTACTAATTTATATTATTTATAAACTTTATTTAAATCGTCTAGAAGTAATACATTTCCTCTACTATCTAAATCTCCTTTGGCTATTGGTATGAGATGTGCTGGCTCTGATGAGCCTTTATTTGATATTATTTTTCTTTCTCCTGATAATGCCTGAATTGACGAACTGTTAAGTGGTTGATTATTTACTAAGTGTTGGGGCGAGGGGCGTTCCGTGACTGAAAACCCGACCTCTACCCCGAAGTAAAATATTCGGTAGTCGGGTAACTCAAACGGAGGACCTGAAATGAATCCATAAAAAACAAAATAATAAAGAAAATTAAAGAATAAAAAAACCTTCCAAATGATATATTCAATTTAATAAAATTAAGATATGAACAAATAAAATTTAAAAAATAATTGTTATGTTGTTATAAAAATGAAGAAGAATGAAGTGTGAAGTAAAACTAAAAGATTTGGATTTATATTTACAAACTAAAATAATTTTCTTTATACAAAAAATAGTGCTTCCGTTGGTGGTAGAAAAAAAAATAAGGAAACAAAACAAACAAAAAATAAGAAGCTCGATGAGAGAGAAAAAAGTCACTCACAGGTGACGATCGGAGGACAGGAGGATCGATATGCGCATATCGACTATACCACCATGTATAACATATCTCATCCAAGAAGGCCATCTTCGACGAGCTGGTGTTGAGCGAAAGTCAATAAAAAACGGAGTGTGGTGAGCCAGAAAGACGGTTAGCCAAAATGACGGCGAGAAAAAGCGCCAGGTGGGTCCAAAAACTGCTCCCTTAACGACTACAGACTGCCGACTCAGTCCGTAATCCCATTGCAGCTCGTAGTGTTTTTATACGTTGTTAGCGATGTATTTATATTATACATGCACCACAACATACTTCTATTATCCATGAATTACGTAAATGAATTTTTTAATATAAATTTAATAATACAAATAACTGATGATTAAATTAAAAAAATAAAAATTAACTTATTATTAACAAAAAGTAAAATACAAATTGGAAGTAAATGGAATAAGAGAAAAACAAAATACTCTTTTCTTAACACTAAGGTTTGAGAAACTTTACACTTTCGTTATTGAAAT
>NW_027107369.1:43794-51793 GCF_000696795.3 Halyomorpha halys | reverse complement strand
TTGTTTTCCTTTTGTAACTATGTGTTTGTATCTTTTTTAGCCCTGACGAAGCCCTGCAACGTGGGGCGAAACGTTGGCTCAATAAATAGTATATTCTACTATTTGAGTTTTTTTTTTTTGACCGCACCCGGACCATATTCCTTTCATCTTTACACACGGTCAACCAATAATCTTCCAAAATTAAAAATAATTTTATTCTGGGACATATGTCCCCTTAGAATAAATATATGGTTCATACATTAAGATTTTTGTCTAGATATAAATACCCAATTCTTAATAGAAGAGATCATCATTTAAAAAACCGAAAAATAATTTTTTTTTAATTTTACAGTAATGGTTGGTTCAGTTTCCTTTGAAAATACCGACTAACCGTAATCCATGGTTTTGTTATTTAATTGTAGTCATGGGTTATAATATTTATACAACGCCAACGCCTCTGAAACACACTTTATTTGTTTACCAAGTGTTCAGAAATAGGAAAGTTAAAAATAAATACAAAGAGAGATAGGTCTGCTGATGAATCGAGTAGGGAAGGGATGGAGTTTGCTGACCAATCCCATTGGCCCAGCCATAAACTCAGTATTCATGGCATGTATAGCTAACACTTTACTCCCCCTGCTGTTTAGTTTTCATCACCAAGCTTTTCAATTTAATTTTACCTTAATCTCGTCAAATTGATTCTTCAACTGTTTCGGCAGTTGAGTATTTCATTCATTAATTTTACTTAATGATGCACTAAAAATTGTTTCATACATTACAAAAGTCATAATTGAATCATTTGGGATGGTGAGAGTGAGTGGCTCATTGGTAAGGCACAGTGAAACAAACTCCAAGGACCCGGGTTCGAATCCGGCTGTGGAAGATAATTATTTTCTGTTGCACTGCAGCCGTAAATTAGACCTGTGGTTTCATGAGCCATGGACGGCAAACCCAGCCTCATAAAGGGGTACCCTTACATCGGCCAAAATCTGGCGGTATTACTATACGAGAGATATTCACTAAAACTGGTATAAACAATCTATCTCCACCCGACTTACTAATGTTGATGTTTCTCTGGCTTACATTAACAATTAAAATAGTTCTCGTTGTTTTCTTAAGTTTTGACTTGTTTCAGATATAATTTAATTAATTACAATTTAGTTCATCAAAAAAACTAAATATTTGCCAAAAATATTGAATCGAATTTTTAAAAGTTACTCGTGGAGTGTTTTCGATGAAAAGGTGATTTTTTCGTATTTTAGTGGGTGTATCTCTTAAACTTATGAATTATGTATAATCATCTTCATTAAAGATACATTGATATTAATGTTGGACTACGGTGGAACCCTCAAACCAGAAGTAACCAACTAGTGAAATTACTCGTGGTTTAGAATATTGCTGATAAATACTTAGGGACCTGACGGCCGTGCGGGTTGGGGCGCAGGTCTCAGTGCACTCGGTTCGGAACGTTGTGGGTTCGGTTCCACCTGGGGCAGTTAACATTCATTTTTTGGTGGTCCCGAGGAATGAATCTTGACACTCCCATCGTAGTTAGTACGTGGCGGCAACTTAAGTAGTCATCAGGGGTTGCAAAAAGGACCATTAGGCCGTTATATATAATATTTGATTCCTTGCATTGCCTTGTGACATTATAAGCATCCAATGAATGTTTTATATAACTAACGCCAGGACTTAAAGAAAGTATTTGTGCCTTACTTATTTTACCTTTTAAACAGACACTAATAGCGAGTGTGTTGGTCAATGTACGACATATCACAATCTCAAAAGAGATCATAACACAAAAAATATTAGAAGGCAATCAATCCTCCTGGTCGACCCGCCCCACTAAAACCCCGATTTAAGGACGGTCCTATACCGCTGTTAAAAACATTTACTTCAAACATTACAATATTTATGTCATTTCTATGATTAGTGAAATTTTATTCTTTACAAATATAAATAAGTTATTTCAAATTAATATTGAAATCTAATCCTATGTCAGATATTGAAGTTTTAAAACTCTTCTTTTATGACCAATTTACCATAATTTATATTTACTAAATTATTTTATAGAAATCAACCGATATTTATAAGAAAATATTCTCAAATATCTTTATTAAATCATTTACATGTCCAACATTTTGGCCCTCGTCAAAAGCAATCTAATAACATAACTTATCATTAACATATTCAAAAACATTAATAATCATAATTTGCATAGCTTAGTTTTAGTTTCACACACAAAAAAACGTTTTAAACAATAATAATAATTTGTAAACTTGGTCTCAATTTATCAATTTTTTTCATATTTAAAATACATTTTTTATTATTATTTAAAACAACAGGTTCAATACTGTTTTATTGATTATACTAGTAAAGTAAGTTACTCGAATAGTATTTCGTATGCATATATGATATTTTTTTGGAAATAATAACAATGTGTAATACTTCCATTTCGTGTTTTATTGCTTTCATTTATGTAAATTATTATTTCTGTTTTGTATTTTTAACTTTATTATTACACTTGTTAGCTATGAGAATTTATTTCTTTGGACATCTCAGCATTTCATCATCTGACAACACAAGACCACTCTGACGTAGATGACTGGGAAAATATGCCAATTAGTGTTCATGGCACCATGTAATATAGATGTGGGAACCCCGTAAATGTTTAAAAGCGGTGTCTAAAAATAGGAGTATGGCCAAGTTTTCGATTGGTTGCTGTTAATTATGCATCCCATGAAATTGGATTGGTGCCAAATATAGATTTCGTTGTTAAGGAAGTTGAACAGGTGTTTTCACCAGCAATGCGTCATTCGGTGAACACTACAAGTTACTGTTATTTCAATAATTAGTTCAAGAAATTCTTCGTCCAAAAAGACTATTTTTTTTCCTTGTTGGGCATGACTATGCCAAACAATAAAGTTACGAAATGTCGCTTCAAAATAGCTGTACTATTGACTGATCCTCAAGATTAGAAAAATACATATAATAATCAGCCAAGAAAAAAAGTTATCGATATATATTTAAATTTGTATTAGTAGTGAAAGCTATGATAAACCTTATAATCAAAAGTGTTGTTCAGTTGTACAAAATGTAGTTTATTATTTAATTTTTTTTCTGTTAAAGATAAATTTTAATCGGTTACAGACACGAACAATATTTGTTTCTTTTTAAAATTCAATGAAAGGCATTAATCAATTATATCTATTAATTTTTTTTCTTTATTTCTAATCAATTGGAATTGAAAGGTTCCACTTGTTTTAAAATGAAGTTCGGAGTATAATCGATACTTGAACTTAAACAGAAAAAACATGAATTTAATTAAAAAACAATTATTCTGCGTTGTTTATTGTATAAATTTTAATTGGATTGAAACTAAATCAGGGTGTCCATCAAAACATTTTTATGGAAAATCCTTCGTTTTACAGTCATTATTATATGTATATAATTTAATTAATATTTCTAAGGTAGTCACATAGGACAAAAATAATCACTTTATACTATATTTTACATTTTGATTTTAATATTCCACTCATACAATTGAGCGAAACGGAAGAATTGGCAACATTAACGTTGCCAGCTTTTGATCAGAACTGAACTATGTTCTATATGCGGCTGTACGTTTGATATTATGGCAATAATGCCCAATCGTCTTATTTCGTGATGGCTACAGTAACCCATTGCATTAAAAGTTGGTTACATTAGGTGGTACAATGCCGCATGCCGCAGGTTGTAGCCAGAATTCTTTTATTCTAAATAAAAATATTCTGTAACATATCAAATTGAGAAAACTATACCTAAAAACAAAAAAATTTTCACCGACTCATTCAGGTTGTGCACTCAGTCCTTTAAACGTGTAAGAAGTAATGATGGATTAAATACTCTCTTCCTGGAAGCAGATCATGTCCCGGCTGCGGGGGATGAAGAGAGAAGGCCGGGACCGATCGAGATCTCTCTGCGTGGAAAAGTTGGCGACAGCCCTCATCCAACCCGGAGGCTTCTCGCCATCCTGCATTGTGGCCAGGGAGCTACACCCCCTCCATAGGCGGCGTGCTTCTTCTGCTATGTGAGTAATAGAATAGAATATTCCTATGTCATGTAAATGTGTCTATATTTCTCATCAAAACGAATTCTCTTCGAAATGCAGACTTAAACTCGAATCTATAATTGTGTGTAATCCTTCCTTACGCAGTCATTGAAACTACCCAACAATTAATGCTAAGTTCCAAGAAGAATGTTACACGACAAAATAAAAGAAAATCACTGTCAAAACAATTCAAAACGAAATTGAGTTTAGCAACTACAATTTTAAGCAATTCTTTAAGGACGAGCATTAAGGAAAAAAATCAAGTTAAAAAAGACCGTGTTCTATATTTCACTTTGTATTGTGGCCCAACTGACAAAAAAAATTTTTATTTTGTGTTTGAGATATCCTATAGGTTGTTCCGTGGATTAGATTTGTAACAACACTAATACCTTTAGGAAAGGTAAGCTGTATCGCGAGCTGTCTACGGTACTATCTTTGAAATACGTCCATTTCTAGATAAAATTAAAAAAAATAATGAGTGAGTAAAAATAGTGAAAAATAATTTGTAATTAAAAGTTTTAAAATTAAACGACAAAGAGGCAAAATAGGTTAATTTTGACTAAAATTATTAGACCTAGGCAGAATAGCCTTTGGTGAAATTTGAGTCATTCTAATTTTAATAATTGGATGTAAGGTGTAAATTTATAGTTAAAATGTCTTTGAGGATGGCCAGATTAGCTAAAACGTTGGACATTTAAAATATTAGTAAAAAGTGTTTGAAACCCAAATGGATACAATTTATTTTATTGAATCGAAAATATTGTGAGTCAAGTGTGCCACTGTTTGAGCAAAGCAGCGATATGGATACCAAATTGACAAAAAATTAGTAGGTAGATATTTATTCATTAAATATCAATACAATAAATCGCTAATATTTCTGTAAATTTTAATTTTTTACCATAAAATATCAATTTAAATATTGTAAAAATGTTATAGAACATTAATGTAAGAAACAATAATTTTTAAAAAGGTATTACATGTTTATTTTATAAATATGTTTCTTAATGTACTCAGAGCGCGTTTAGTAATATTTCACAAACGATAGAATAGCTCTAGAAATTCGAAGATTATGCCATTTAATTATTTTGGTAGCTCACAATCTGATTGGAAAAAAGGACCATTGTAGAAACATATTAGTTTTTAAGACAAAGATTTAGTATTTAATTTAAGTACATATTTGTTAGACGCTTTAGTTCCCAAAGCCACGCTTAGATTATTTAGACCAAGTTTCGCACAGATCACTCCACCTCGGAGGGGGATTCATATGAATCGTGTTTGTGGTTCTTCAGGACTACAAAACGTGCAGGGATCTCCGCGATCTTTAATGTGAGTAGGAAAAAAAAGAGAGCTTCAAGGAATATTGCCCTTCTTAATTCTGGGCTATAGTTTCCACACTGGATTTAGGTCTTAACTAGCTCACCAATAGTTCAAGATAGAATTTTTCGTGAGATAATAAGATTGTTTTTGGAATAAATAAAACAAATATAAATAGCTTCTCAAATGAAACTTAATTTTAAAAAAACAACAATTTCAAAGAAATATATTAAAAAAATAACATTAACCTGTAACTAGTGAGGTGGAATTCAACAAGTGAGGTGAAGTCTACCAAGCATAATTTTTTTTTAATTATAAAATTAAAAATTAACTCATTAAAAGTCGATAATCTTTCAATAGGTTTTATTATAACCTCATTTTTACAGTTCTTATATTTAATGTTTATATTTAATCACTGTAATTGACGAACTAATTTCATTCGCTTTTTATTTAATTATTTTATTAATTTTTATAGCAATAATACATTCTGTCACACTGAAGAACAATAGACGATAACGGCCATTAAAGTCAATATATTGTTAACTAATATATACAAAGTAACAATGAATGGAATTTAATGAACATTCTCGTCCGTTATTTGATTTTTTTTTCAGAACCCTTTAATCTGAATGAAAGCAAAAGAAATAAGAACACATACATATAAATTTATAACCCATATAGCTCCTTTTACTCTAGCGAGAGCTACATTTTAAGCGGTTTAGTTAGTATCGTGATAACTAGAAATTAATTATGAAAATAGAAAATTATAACTAGAGATTAATTAAACTTATAAAATTAAAAATAACTTGAAATGGTGTGCCTCTGTTGCACACGTATTATGTTTATTCTTGCAACATGCTTTATTATTGACGTCAAATTATGAAAATGTTAAATAAAAAGTGAATGAAATTTATAATATGGGTGTGTGTAAAGAATTTTTTAATTCCAATTTTAATATTTATAGATTAGAGTTATCACCATTCAAATTATAGTGTTAGACTAGTTTTTTTTTAAGATAGTTTTTTTTAAGTTAGATGTTCCGTCATGTAGATAGTTATAAAGAAATGACTATATGAATAAGCTTTTAATATCTTTTCTTTGATTACAGGTACGAGTTAGGGTAGATTAGAGTGATTTTAACTACGTATAACGGGCTTATAACAATAATAAAATAAAACTTTGTTTAACCGTCAATACATCGTATTATTGTTCATATTTTTAGTAGGAAACAATGATAAAATGATAAAAATGTAGATTATATTACAAATGTGGAAATATCTCGGCAGTTTTACAAAAAAACAAAAAACTGATGGTCTTAAGTTTTTGATCAGCTGGACGTTTCTATCCTTCCTTTGTTAATTTTATCTTCCCCTCTGGTTTTAGGTATATCACGTTATATTTACCAAATATATACCATTATAATATTCTAGGCCCTGAGGAAGACATTAAAGTCGCTACATGACTCATTCATTATATCTATTCAATATAAGAGATCCTTCATATGGTAAAAACTACACAGAACGTGTTCTTCAATGATCATTTGAAATTTCCTATTTCTACTTAATTTGATTTCGTCCTTCCAGGTAGCTCCTGTCTTGTTGTTGGAATACAAAAATAATTAAAAGAAAATAAAACTATAGGGACAGTAAGAGAGGGAAGATAATTACTGAACTAAGCCACGCTTGTGATTGAGCACGCAGCTCATTTCCGGTATTTCATAGGCCACGCAACACCGACTGAAGAAAATCACAAAATGAAACTTCGCACACAAAGTATAAAATAAGTGGATAGCATTAAGTACGATAATACTATTGTAAATAGTACCAACATAATTATACAGTCTTTATTAACACTGAAGTGTAGTACATGATGATTCAAATCACGTAGTAAAGAACTTTTTATTATTCGCAAACGGATAAAAGAAATAATTGATACTTAGGAAAGCAAAAGAAAAGATCTCACGGCCCTAAATAATCAAATTAGTATAAAAGAAGATCTGGAAAAACACAATATAAATATTGTAGAAAATATTTTAGCAGAGAGCAGGTCTACAAAAAGGATACATAAAGAACTGTCCAAAGGCAAACAATGGATGGTTGCTCTGGAAAACAACAGAAGAGAGGTCGTAACCAGTAGGGAAAATATGAGCAGAGTAGAAAATTAAATCACATAGTAAATCATATACTAACATATACTCTATTGAGAATTATATTAGTGTAAGTCATTTATAAACATAAACTAAATAAAATTACAACTTCCCTTGTTATTTTGTTGACTCTACACGTTTGCCGTATGCCGCAAATCCAAGACTAACAAATCCTTAGTAAATAAAGGAAGCAACAAGCGTCGGTATTCACTATCTTGTTTTGTTCGTTTGACTTTCTTCCGCTTTAACATTCCATTTACTCAATTTTCGTTATAAAAAGGATCTAAATAAAGATACGCTAAATAAAAGGATGGGCAAATATCAACAAAAATAGGTTGTAATTGATAAAAATTCATAGAAATAGTATTGCATAACTTATTAATTCAACATTCGTTCTAGAATTTTGGTCAAAAACTTGTTTATATAATTACCCAGAAATATATTGTCTTCATAAATATAAGTGTATATAT
>NW_027107369.1:22164-42714 GCF_000696795.3 Halyomorpha halys | reverse complement strand
AAACAAATAGATACATTTTACGAGAATAAGACTAACACATAGATTCAAAGGAAAATATAATAAAAAAAACCGGTTACAGGAAACACTTGAATGGATAAATAAGTTTAAAAAAACAAAAACAATAGTACTAATAAGATAGAATAATTTAATGAATAAATACGTTAAAACACACAATTAGAGAGGTCAACATATTAAAATAAATAAATAAAACAAAGAATAATCTCCGAGCTAATTCCCATGCAGGTGATGGTGGATGATCTTTCGATGCGAAGATGACATATGGTCAAAAATTGCCACAGTATGGACTCCATACGACCTTCAAAGAAGAAAAGGACGTCAAAAGAAAAGAGGGAGCGATATGTTCAAGAGGATGGGATGACCCCTCTGGTGGAGAGCTGCTAGAGACAGGGATGTCTGGAAGAAAAATGGAAAGAACTCGCCTCCCAATAGGGCTGGTCACCCCGGAAAGTGCTGAATATTACTGTCCAAAGGGAAGGCCAATGCAAGAAAGGATACAGAAAGATGGAGAGAAAAATGATATAAGCTATTATATATTTTTTTTCTCTATATCTTCTTTAAGTGTTTATATTATGTTTTGTAATTATTTTAATTTATTGCATAAATTTAAAGATGCAATCATGAAATAGAATATCAGAGTAATTCCGAGAGAAGAACATGTGCATTGAATTAATAATAGAGAAGTTTCTTTACGGGCTCCCAACTTGTTTTTACCACTCCTCCAATTTTTTCATGGATTTTAAGCATTAATGAAATAATTAAATGATTATACATCTGTTTTTAAACAAAAATTCATGAAAAAATAAGGCCTTACTGACGGAATTACTTTTTATTGTAGAATTAATAACACTCAATAATATGAATAGCACTATAAGTATCCCTGAAAACAAAACGTTTCCAGTACTTTACGAGGGAATGCTGTTTAGCAAACAGTCCTTATCAAATCGGCTTAATTTATTGAAATTATGGTTGAGTTGCCAGAAACTTTTTCCCCTGACCTAAGTTTTTAACTACTTCCTGAAATATTAGCCCGCGACATGAAATGCCAGATTTTCCATCACAGCTCAATAAAAATTCAAGTTACCTGACGCATGTCCCAACTCGAAATCTTATTTTATTTTCTCCTCACATATGTGATGGAGTGTGCTTTAATAAGTTATATCAACTCTGATTAGTTTTATATTTTGCTAGATGTACCCCGCTTTTTTTTTTTTTTTTTTTTTCCGAACCCTCTAAAAACAGAAATAAAAATGTGAATTAGTAGTGCATTACTGTGCAAGAAAGAAAAGTAATTCGTGTTGTGTCTTACCTTTTACTACCTTTGGTATTTTAAGGTTACCTGTTATATTTAATTTTGCATATGTGTTATCCATTCAGGAGCTATTTTGAGTCCGGAGGTGAGGGGCCTCCTCGTGTTGTATCGCATATATGATAAAAAATAAAATAAAAATAAAAATAAAGATAAATAAAAATAAAAAGTTACCTATTTCTGTACCCCGCTGCTTCAGACATGTTAAATTTATATCATATGAAACAGTCAATTGCATCGGGAATTACAAATAGAGACAATAGAGGATTACATTAAAAAAATGCTCATGAAGTTCCATTCCCTATCACTGACAGTTAAAGGAGCAGTGGCCTACAACTTGGGAAACCCAACCACAGCCCGAAGACTAAATCCCAAACTGCTGCAGAACATCCTGTTATAAATTCTATAATTATCAGTTCTGTTATTGTCACTCTAAAATTTTATTATATCTTAGTTTCTTTTTTTTTTTTTTTATTTCATAGTTTTCTTAAATATCAATATTTTTATAAAAATTAGTAAATTTTTCGTAAAATCCATTTTTGTTATTAACATTACTTTAACCTTTTATTAAGATTATTATTTTAATTTATTTATTGTATCTTAACTTTTTTAAATTTATAATATTGTATATAGTTACTGTTGTCTATTGTATGAGACCCTCCCCCCATAATCAATTGTTTAAAAAAAATGTACCTCTTACATTAACCATGTAAGGCCCACCAGGCCGATCTAGTATTAAATAACTAAATAAATAAAATACATCATACAAAATTAATTTAAACTCAAATGCTCTATATCATTTCTTACATTGCTCTGTTTTGGATTATTTTGGTTTTGTAAGTTAAAACATTCAAGTTCCAGATTTTATTTTATTTTTTAATAACTACTAAGAGATTTTTTAAAAAATATTTTTAATACATTGTGGAATTACAAATGGAGTCATTTGTATCCACAGGAGGATATCCTGTCATAAATTCTATTATTGACATTATTTCTATTTTATTTATTGTTTATTTTTTCTCTTTACCTTTTTTTCAAATTAACTTCTTTTCTTTTTTTCGTTTCTCTCATTAGAGGGCAATTGTTTGTTATACTAGGTTTACAAATGTTATTTTAGTTATTAACCTTACTTTTATCTCTTAACAAGAATTATTATTTTTATCTCGTTATTTTATCATAATTTTTGTTTGTTTATTTATAACATTGTATATAGTTTTAGTGGTGTCTTTGATATGAGACTATACTCCCCCTCATAATCAATTGTCAAACAAAAAAACGGCCCACCAGGCCGATCTGGTATTAAATAAATAATAAGAAAAAAATAAATAAATAGAAAAAGGTCTATTAAAATTTTCAGTTTCTTAACGATTTTATGGTAAATATTACGGTCACAAATTCATTAGTGTTTCCACATTTTATTTTTTATTTCTGTCCAGCTCTCTGCTTTTATTTGCTAAAAAAAATTGTTTTTCACTAAATAATTTCAAACTTATTAGAAATATCATAATTACGAACAAGTATCTACACTTTACACTTTTTCATTTTATGTTTACTTTACCGGTCCTATGGGCCATATTCGATAACCAGTGAGGCTTTTTTAATAAACGGCCCATCTAACATGAAAGTGACTTTCAAAATGGACCGATAGTTTCTGAAATTAGAAACTAAGTTCTAGCCTGCAATCTCTTCAGCTTTTAATATGGTGTGAGTGTGCTCTTTTAACTCTTACCAGTCTTTATGTGAGACATAATGTAATTTTACGCAATAAAAACAGTATCTCTTTCCTTCACAAAATAATAATTAATAAATATATTTATAGCGAGGTGTAGATAGTTGACCATAGATTAATAAGTGGAGAAGGAGGTCGGGAAGTGCGGTCAGAAAAAAAACAGAAATAATAAAAAAAATTTTTATTCGTGCCGACGTTTTGACCTGAGTTTCAGTTCTTCCTCAGGGATCTTGCGGCTAAGATTTGGGCTAAAACTGAGCTTTAGCCATAATCTCTTTTTTAGAATTTATACATACAATAAAACAACTGTTAGTTAATGTCTTTTTTCCAAAAACCACTTTTAATTGTTATTTTTATTTTGTACCGAAGTCAAATTATGATGATAGATTTGTTTTTTTATTCAAATTTTGGCTGTTTATGACCAAGAGGTTTTTTAGATCATAATAGCAGAACTAAGTTAAAGAAAAAATAAATTCAAACTAAATCTTTTTAATTTTGTTTTATACTTAAAAAGCATTCAATTTAGGTTCCATGTTATTGAAAAGTATTTATTATAATTCATTCCCAATACAAGTATAAATGACTTGAACAATATTTCCAGATTCGAGGAATTCTTATTAAACCAATGAAACAATTTTCCTACGGATTGCTACTAATTTTTTTTGGATATTGGCACAAATGTAAATGCCAATATATATTTTATATATCCAGATACTCATTGTCTTATTTATTATTATTTCTTATTATATTCTTATTGATTATTGAGTATTATTATTAAAATCTTTTGTAAATAAATTCTTCATTTTACTTTCTTGAAAAACAAAGAAATATAATAAACAGTATTTCAAAAGTATAACAAAAGAATTCAACTTTGTATGTTTTTAAATTTTGTATATGTTTCAAATAGCAATTTTTCTCAGGTTTGAAATGTCCTCATTACCATATATTTCATATGAATGTTAATAAATGCATGAACTGTTTTCATACAACCATTGATCTTGTTGTGAAGACTTTAGTTAATAAAAAGAAGCTAAATCTAGAAAATCGGCCTGGTATTACTACGTTTGTAAATGGGAAATTCCCAAATACCTGGCGGGAATCAATAATAATCCCAATTTTAAAAAATGGAAAGGACAAGCGGATGGCAGCCAGCTACCGACCCATATTCCTCACAAGCTGTGTCAGTAAAATAATGAAACGTATGGTCAATAAAAGATTAATGTGGATAATATAGAGCAATAATTTTTTATAATTTTTTCAATCTGAATTCCGCAAAGATCGATCCACACTAGACCATCTGGTTACTTTGGAGGCTGAAACCCAATATTCATTTATTATATTAGTGCTCAACATTCAATCGCGATATTTTTCGATCTTAAAAAGCATTTGACAATATCAAACATAATATAATCCTTAAAAAATTATCAGCTGTCTGAATAAAAGGGCAAATGTACCAATACATAAAACAATTTCTTTCACATTGCCGCTTCAGAGTACAAATAGGATGCGAATTATCCGATGAACGCGAACAGATTAGCGGAGTCCCACAAGGATGTGTTCTCAGCCCAACACTATTCTGCCTAGCAATTAACGATTTGGGACTTAACATGCCAAGGGGTGTTGAACCGCTGCTATTCGCGGACGATCTAGCCATTATTTGTTGATCAGCAAATACAACTACTGTCAAACATAAATTGCAGGAAGCAACCAATAGAATCAATAACTGGTCACTTTCAATCGGTCTTGAGTTCTCACCTGAGAACACCAAATGCTCCCATTTCACCCGAAAAAGAATAACGCCACCATCTCCTGAACTCTAGTTAGGTGAATCTTTGATACCCTAAACAAATAACCACAGATTTCTGGGGATGGTATTTGATAGGAAGCTAAATTGGGAAATGCACATTTCGACACTAAAATTCAATACAATAAAAAAACTAAATATATATCGCTTGCTTAGCGGCATCTCCTGGGGCTCTGACAGACAAGGATAAAATTATATCGGACCCTAGTATGCTCGAAACTAGACTATGGATGTTTTATTTACGGCTCTGCCCGACACCGGATTCTCGCCAGACTGGATGTGGTTCATCATACAGGGATACGTATCGCAACTGGCGCATTTCGAACAAGCCCCATTCTAAGTCTGAAGCTGGACTACCTCCTCTGTTATTCAGAAGGAAAAAAACTGGCGATAAACTACATTTCAAAAGTATACCCTCAAAAGGATCACCCTACGCATAAATACATTTTCAAACCAAAATATTAATTTTTTTTTAGAAACAAAATAAATTCAACACTCTCGTTGGCAGAAAGAACACATACTGCTATTGAGTTCTTTAAAGAAATACCTCTGTACATCCCGAAAGTCCTCAATCCTTCATGGATACATAGGCTAGCAAATACAATGCTATAATTATCCCGATTGCTCAAAGATAGTACGTCACATACTGAATATAGAACTAGGTTCTCACGTCTCTGTCAAAATATTCCAGATCCTTTTTTGATATATACCGACGAATCAAAATCTAACGAATCTACAGCATCCTTTTTCATCACAACTCAACCCATAAAATAAAACTATATAAATTATGCAGTGTATATACTGCTGAATTACATGCAGTAGCCACAGCACTTCACTTCTTCAGTGGACAGTGACGCATACTAATATTGTTATCATTACTGTCTCTTTAAGCTCATTAAAAGCCATGAAGACCATTTACTCGAAACACTCAGCAATCATAAAAATACACAATTACACCAAAATGCTAGAAAACTTAGGAAAAACGGTTTTCTTTATATGAGTGCCGGGATGTGGGGATCGCTGGAAATGAACTGGCGGACGTAGCAGCCAAACAAGCACTTGTCCTTCCGGGTCAGGGCGCGGCCATTCTGACACTTCAAGAAATAAGTCTTTCGATGAAAAATGAAATATTAGCTAGTTTGCAACCCATGTGGAATGAAGCCCGCCAAGCAAATTATAAACTATTAAAAAATGATTAAACCATGGACCACATCAAACCGTTCCAATCGCAGGGAGGAGGTAGCTATAGCCAGATTGAGAATAGGTCATACGAATTTAACTCATGCATACCTGATCAATAAGCAACCACCGCCAAAATGTCAATACAGCAACAGTGTACTTACAGTCAGTCATATATTTGAAGAATGTCATTTCTATTATATGGACTTAGTAGATTGGGAGTGGAACCGAGTGTTTCAGGTGCCCTGAATGATGAACAAAAAAACATAGGAATGGTTTTAATTTTCTTAAAAAGGAATAATCTTTTGAATAAGATCTAAACCCAAAAGTTTGCCATATGTATTAAAAAATTCTAAAATAATTAATTATATAAACTTATTTAGCAATTATCTAAATATATCTTATAGATAAATCTTGAAATAGAATTATAAAGTGAGAAACGTGGGCGTTGTTGACCTCAGGGTTTTACGCCCAAAAGCCTCAACCAACAAACTAAGTTTGTAAATGAAATATTGTTAATTATTAAAAAAAAAAAATTGTTGCCGTGAATTATCGAGCGTGTAGTTGAAACTTAGCAAAAATTAGCTATAGTTGAAACTAATATCTAAAATTGCCATGGTTACGACCCTTTTTTATGAATGAACTATTCATAAATAAATGTCGAATTCATGACAATATTAGCTATTATTTTCAACTATAGCTTTGTTTTGCCCAACACCGGTAACCAGTAGACTAACCCGCCTTTCCTGCCCTAAGAAGATAAGAACGCTAAAGTTAAAGAAAAAAAAATTTAAAGGATGAGTTTCTGAAAAGGAGAAAAATATATGAAGTAAGGAGAAAAAAGGTAAAAGATAAGTATCTGTACTTATCCACATTTTATTCCAAATAACTGTTTCTTATATTTTCCATTATATTTGAATTATTTTAGTTTTTGCAAAATTGATAAATTAGTTAAACAATTATGTTGAATTGATGTTGATGAATAAACGTTGCAGTTTATTAGTAACTGTTTAACCTCCCCCCCTTCCTTCCCCCCTCACCGATTGCAAACAGTTCCATCCCTAACAGATGATTAATTAAGTAGTCCATTAGTACCCTTTGAGCACTGAATGTATACCGGCTTTGTGATGATTCCAACCGATCCCAGCATTGGATTTCAGGCTCTTAACTCTTCTTATCTTGTTACGAAATAATTTATACAGTAACGTTATTGTTGATTAAACCCTGCTACATTTTAGTTCATTTGTTTAAGGGATGCTATAGAATAATTTTCTTCAATAAGTATCCAAAATTGATTATAACAATTAAGTGAGATTAATACTATTGGTATATTTTATAAAGGATTATTATGTATTTAGGTGTAAATGGTCATTCATAGAATATTATTATTTATATTTATTTCATTATCACTTGATGGGCCTTACATGGTTATTATATTTACTAATAATATAGTTTAATTTACTTTAAACTATTGACAAGGAGAGAGGGGTATATATTTTCGTGCAAAATACATCATCTATTTACAATGTTATTATAAATAATAACGATTATTATTATATATATAATAGTTTTTAATTAAAGAATAAAAGAGACAAAAAAATTTTTTTTTCTATATATTTGTCCTTATATGTCCAGCCTATTTATTTTGTTTATGTAGTGTTTATTTAAAGTTTTACAGTTTTGTTGATGCTTTTAGTTATGTGAATTTCCTCTAAGATTCATCTAATTTTTGTGTTTTCAGTCATGTCTATTGTTGAGGGGTTTTTGGAATTCAATTTATGATTCAAAGTTATGCTATGGTTTGCTAGTGCTGTGAGTTTATATTCTTATCATTTTTACAGTTTATTGTGGTTTCTAATTTTTCGGGATGTTTCCCTTATATATATTCTTTTGAAATTTTCTTAGTCGAGCCTTCATATTTCATTTTGTTTTTCTAATTTATTTATTTTATCTTTCAAATTTATTAATTGACGTTCCAGCTCCTTTCTATAGTTATGGTCATCATTTTAATGTATTTTTATTTTATTAGCTAAGTTTAGTATGTATTGCGACCTGAATAATTTTATGTTGCCATTTCCTGGTGATTTTCTTTTTTCTTTTTCAGTATTTATGTGTGACTAGAACCTTTTGATTGTCTTGACTATGAAATTTCTTGATTTTTTTTTTCGGTTTTCCTTATGTTGTTATGACAGTTTTTTGTGTACATTTATTGAATTTTCATATTTTTCTGGGTACATGATTATTATTTATTGCTGAACCCAATTCTATTATCTTATCTTTTTGAGAACAGATTTTTGACTAATATATTGCATATTTATTCGAACATCGCTGATTGTAATAATAAAGGGAATACAGTCCGGATGCGGTCAAAGAAATACTCAAATAGTGATTAAACGATTTATATTGAGTCATGTTTCGTCCCAGATTGCGGGGCTGTGTGAAGGTAAATGTCCTAGGCCACTTACTAGCTTATCGGCCAGATTGATTGATTTATCTATCTAAATAGATCTATATACCATCTACTTCATAGCCAAGCGAGTTAAAGCGCCAACTTTGGCACGTGACTGCAGCGCTGCTGGTTTTAATCCGGTCTGGGGTTCGACTTTTATTTCTATGGCGGTCACAAGAAACGAAAACTTGCACTTCACCATGGTTAGAATAGGGAGGTAAGCTGTAGATACCTTCCCTCCATCCGATGTTACAAATTACTAAAAAAGGGATCATAAAAAAAGATAATCTATCAATTTTGGCTTTTTTTAAATTAGGGTAGTTCAAAACGTAATTTAATAGTCTATTGCTTGTACTACTTTTTTTCAATTATTAGTTATTTTATTATTGTCTTAAATGATATCTATTCCAAAAAATCTGATTTTGTATTTAATCTACTTTTTTTTGTTTTGTTTTGTTTTTTAGTGCTTATTGAATATTAGATTTATTCAATAAACACACAAAAAACAAAACAAGCATTAAATTAAAAAAATCAAAGTTTTTGATGTAAATATCATTTTTGACAATAATAAAATAACTTCATTATGGTGCTTTAATTTTTTTTATTTTATTGTCATAAATATATTTTTAATTAAAATTGCTTTTATTTTCGCCTTTAGTAATTGTTTGGTTAATAGATTTATTTGGTATGCAACTATTGTGATAGAGTTGATTTTTTAATCCAAACAACTGTTTCTGGTATTTTCCATTGTATTTTAAAAAAAAAAAGATTGTTCATTAATTCTTTGATAAAAATGTTTGTGTGTTTGATTGAGTTGTATTTATCTACAGCCTTCAACTGACACAGTTGGAAATGATTATTTAACGTTCTACTTTATCATAAGTTGTCGGTAAGCTACATTCCGGGTCGCTATATGCACATCTTAAAGTATTTACACTCGCTTTTAACCTCTGGCAAATGTTTTGAAATATTGTGCTGTACTATATAACAGTTGATGTAATATATGGTCATTTCATATTGTCCATAACCTACTAAGAATTACAAAAAAACCTTAATTATAACCTCATTATTCATTATCCAGGATATAAAAATAAATTTTAGAATTTTATATATATATATATATATAAAATCTAAAATTCCATCCTTAAATTTGCATAAAATTACGACTAACTTGATCCTACATTTAGATAACATCATCTGAACTGCTGCTGAGTAGAAATCTTAGACAAAATTTCCATCCCGTTTCCTTGAGGTGTCAGCCTGTAGAAGTCAGCAAACGTTTTCCAAAGCTCTCTTTATCAAGATCAAAGAAGCTGAGGTCCAATCTGGGCAAGTGGACTTGATATGTTTGCTATTTGGTATTTTATTTCCCTTTCTCTCTTTGCCTTTTCATTTATAAGTTTTCTTCTGAAACTAATTTGTAATTGAACTATATTTTTATTAATTGGAGACTTTTTTCAAAATTATAGAACGGCATTATATAAAGGCATTATTTAATTAAATACTTGTCTTGTTATTATGAAAATAACATTTGCTGATGATCCAGCTATTCTAACATCCAACAAAGATGCTAATAAATCTTCGCAAGAAAGAAAAGACCACCTGGATGACATCACTAGTTTTATGGACAAAAGAAAGGACTTTTTTCTAAGCCACTTGAACAGACATTCAAAATTATCAATGAGTAATGAGCTAACTATTTATAGTGCTAATGAAACCACTTTGGTCATACGGAATTGAGTTATAGGGAACAGTAAACTAGTCAAATATCAAAAAAATTAAGTCATTCTAATCCCAACTATTCTGAACAATTGCTGACACCTCACTTTATATTTGCAACGAGACAATAAACTTGAAATTCTTTTTCCCAGTACTACTTCCACAGACCGTTTCAATAATTTCCACACCAGACTGACTCTAAATTCCAACCCATTTACTGAAGGACTATCCACTGCCACTAACCTTTACGACTGTAGGGCGCTTACCAACAGACCGCAATCATCTCATTTATTTTCTTATTTATTCAAAAGTACATTTTTTTTCTTTTCTCTCTCGCGTGCTATCACATTTTCTGATTGCAAAAGTAAATAACAAATTCTAACATGACCAAAAATAATTATACTTGCAATTAAAAATCTCCCAGTTTAATTTATTGTGATTTTATTTAGTTCAGAAATATGATTTTTTCGTCTTAGTTATATTTTTTTCAAGATTATTTATTATTATTATGATTCAAGTTTATCTAGATAAGAAATAAGCTCATGTTTTGTCTATCGCTTCAACGTTGCTACACGTTAGATAATATGTATTTTGTAATTTTTGTTTGTATATATATATCTGTTTTAAAGGATTTTTAATCTAAAAATATTGTTACATAATTTTTTTTTTCTGACCTCCTAGAAAAATTGAAACAATAAATTAAATATATACAAAAGAAATAAATGTATATACACAGGTAAGTAAATTTATTTCTTTTGTATATATTTAATTTATTGTTTCAATTTTTCTAGGAGGTCAGAAAAAAAAAAATTACATAAAAATATTCATAGAACATATTTTATTTTGAAATTAATTTCAATTCGTCGAGTTTTTAGTCAATAAAATTTTAAATGGATTAAATTATGTCAGAATCAGCATAATTAAGTCCTCAAAACATTCAAAGTATTTTAAACACTAATATTAATCAGGAATGATGTTTAATTATTTTAATAGCTCTACGTCTACTGCAAGCATCCTAACCCATCACAACACTATCCTCACCACGTATGCAGATGAATCCCATCAGATTTATTCCAAACTCTCCAATCACATATCAATACCGTCGAAGAACGCTTCTCGTAGGATTGAAATAAATTCCAATGAATTCTATGAAATCGCTTTTACTTTTCGTAGTAAGCCTATTACTTCTTGCACTACAGTATCCTTTAATAATTTTACACTTATATCTACTGAATAGAACCGTTACCTTAAAATACATTAAAAAAAAAAAGTCAAGGTATCCAATTAATTACAAAAGGCTCATATACATTACCATAGTAAAGCCATATGGGCACATAGAGTTGAGCTTTGAGGTTTTACTAAAATTAATAAATCCCTCTCGTATCTAATCCTTAAAATCCAAAATCCTTCGTAAAATCCCGAATGCTCCTTAATTAGTCACAAATTAAAGCATCCATAAGACCTTAATGTTCCATATCTAGTACGAACCAGGGCCCTGTTTCATAATAAAGTACAAACTAATACTATTAGTGTTGTAGATTTATCTTAATTAAATTACACAGACTTGTACAATAGTAAATTGTACTTTAGTATTTTTTAATTTATATGTCACTAATAGTCATCCCTATCATTTAAAAAAATAAGTGTTAGTATTATTACCACACTGGTTTCTACACTTGCACTATGAACTAATACTATTAGCTTTCATTATGAAACAGGGGCCTGATATCAATACTTTCATTCCTCTGTACAATGTCATTGTGGTGCTACCAATAGTTAGTTTATCCAAAAGTCTGTATCAAGTCATCGTAACACTAATATCATATTTACTAGATCTATTATTTTTTACAATACAGTTTTTTTTACAAATCATCTAAAGTAAATATCAATAAATAAATAGAAAAAATAATCTAATCACGTTTAATTAGAAAAAAAAGTATTCATGTTCTGATTATTGCTTCAACATTGCGATATTTAATATATAAGATAATTCCTACTGTTTAATTTTTTTTCTATAATTCTATCATTTTTCTTTTCATTGAAGGAATTTCTAATCTAAATATATTTTGTTTATAATACCTATTGTATTTTGAAAATAATTTCTGTTCGGTGAGTTGTTAGCTGCTAAAAATTAAAATAGATAAAATTATTTCAGAATCAGCAAAATATTTATGTATAAAAAATGTAGTCCTATCAAGATAGCTAAAACAGTTTCCAGAAAAAATATTGTATTCTAAAGAAGATGATTATCAAAAACATAAAATAATCAAAGGTGTATTAATATTTTAAAAGTATAATAATAATATTTTCTGACCTGATAAATTCCATATTCTGTTATTATTTATATTTACTATTGTATCAATATTTCGTTATATCATTCTGTCTCTAATGAACTAACGGTTTATTTTTTCTGTTTTTTTGTTTGCAGGTAAGTGCAGCTCTGTATATGTTGCAGACTTTCCAATCAACAGGTATCTTAGAATAATTACATCAATAGCTCATAAATCATCTAAAGGATCCTATTGTCTGATGAATAATATATTCAGGACTGGTAATATGACCAAGAAATCGTGTAATAAGAAACCTTTAAAGGAAATCTTGAGTTGTGTGAAAATGGATCAATAACATAATTAATGATTAAATGGGACTAATAGAAATGCTCGGGCTGTTCAGTTGAGCTCAAATGAAGAACTTCACGAAGCAAACCAGACTAAAAGTGATTAAATTGTTTAAAAGTCTCCATTGATAAGGAGGAAACAAGTTGAGTATCACAAAAAGCACATCTCTAACATCTACTTAATTACATAAAAAAAAAAACAACACTCTAATTTAATTTGAACAAGGTTAGAAGGTTCAAAAACAAAAAACAATATATAAATTAACTATATAATTTCAAATTATAAAGAAGATGGTCAATATTGGATGTAGTCAAAAGGAAACAAATAGTTAGCAACTATTTATTTTCCGACGTTTCGCCTCACTTTGTAGAGCTTCATCAAGGCTGATCAAGTAAAAAGCTTTCGAGACATTTAATTCTCGAAGTCTTGAAAGCTCTTTACGAAAATACATAGTTGGTAACTATTTTTGATCTATTTTGACCGAACCTGTAGCCATCTTCTTCATAACTCATTAAAAAATGTTCAGATATGACTAAAATTTGACTGAATTTTATTTCTACTTGTATTGCATTTTTCTTCTTAGAAAATAACCATACGTACTGAACATTAGCTCTTTGGATCGCATAGGAGACACTGAGGGCCCTGAAATAGCGGAGGAGTGACCTTGCAATAACTCCCAAAACCGTTTTGTAACCTTTAAGAAAAGGATATAAAATTCACTTCTTTCCCCCCTCCTAAGGAACATTGATATGGTGATCAAATCCTATTATTGTCAAAGAAAATATTTAATCCTGTAAAAAAGTAGTCTATTAAGGTTTGTTTGACCGAATGGAATCAGTAACATTGCAATTAGAAAATTCACCTTATTAACATTTTGTTACTGTTCACACGGATCAATATTGAAATGTTATATTCATTGATAATTGTTGAGGCCAACATATGGTTCACAAATCGGAAATCGGACAAATGGAACATGTGATTTTTATTAAGTCAAAAAACAAAACAACTACTTTCTTTTGTTTTTTAAACTAAAAAATAGACAGACAACATCTTAACATCTCACTGCACACACATATCGTGTCCTTTATCTACTCACTACGCACTCGTAGTTACCAACATTCTGGCCATCTTCGCTAGCCATCTTCAATAAAGCATATAATTGAAGAATGCCCATCATTTCGTCAAGCCTTCGAAAATAATAAAATTCCACGAACAAGAGAATTGGCCCTTAAAGACTCGGAAGAATCCATAGACAAAATAATAAAATTTCTCAAAGAAACACAACTTTATACTAAAATATAATCCACCAATACCGACCAGTGTAACAAGGAAATAGTCTACATTTAACTATAAGCCAAGAAGATAGATGAAGTAAAAAGGGTGTAATAACCTAGATGTTGATCGCCCTGAACAAAAATCTAATCTAATCTAATCTTCGCTAGCTAAATCATCTTAGCCACGGCGGGCGGACTTCTTCAACTCACCCTCCAAGAGGACAAGGCGGGCGGACGTGCGTCCTTTTGTCGATCTACATCCACGAGAATATCCTCTCAGAACAACCATAACCGGGGCCCCACCAATCACCGGTGAAATAAAACTTTTTTCTCTCTTTTGTTCAATTAATTTAATTTTATAATAGTGTTAAGCTTTCCGTTTGTTTCTAGTTGTATATTTTGTGTTCCTTCTCATTACGTTTACTTATTTAAAAATAACAAAATTCGACTATTCTTTTCTTTTCACGGTTGGGCTAGTAAAGGTTCCTTTTGAACCCCTACCCGCCGTAACATTTTCCTGCACGGATTTAAAGAGGGAAAGATCTTCTTTAGTTGGAAAAAAGTATGAAACATTTGAGTGGGAGCAAAGTTCTTTAAGGGCATCGTAGGCCTCACAGTAGGAAGTGTAACAAGATCTAAGTTCTAAGTACATACCTTTAAATAAGAATAATTTTTCAGGGTCTTTTGGAATACCTCGCCCTTGAGAGGTACATGTTTTAATCTGGGATAAATAGAAATTTAATTTCTCTTTAAGTTTTTCAAATTGAATTTTGATATCCTCTGGTATGTCTATTTTTATTTTAGAGGTGAATGATATGAATAAAAAAAGAAACTGAAAGATAATAAGTGAAGAGAGAGGACGAGAGGAACGAAATTAATTAATGGCTGAATGGAGTACCTTACAAAATTTTTTTTTTCTATAAAAAATAACTTAAAAAAAAGATGAAATAAAATGTACAATAACAAAATTCGACAACCGGAGGACCATGAGAAAAAATTAATAAGAAAAATATCCGGGCCGGACGGGACCAAAATGTTACGGCGAGTAGGGGTTCAAAAGGAACCTTTACTAGCCCAAACGTGAAAAGAAAAGAATAGCCGAATTTTGTTATTTTTAAAAAAGTAAACATACTAAGAAGGAACACGAAATATACAACTAGAAACAAAAGGAAAAACACTATTATAAAATTAAATTAATTGAACAAAAGAGAAAAAAAAAGTTTTATTTCACCGGTGATTGGTGGGGCCTGATCGTGGTTGTTCTGAGAGGATATTCTCGTAGAAGTAGATCGACAAAAAGACGTACGTCCGCCCGCCTTGTCCTCTTGGAGGATGAGTTGAAGAAGTCCGCCCGCCGTGGCTAAGATGATTTAGCTGGCGAAGATGGCCAGAATGTTGGTAACTACGAGTGCGTAGTGAGTAGATAAAGGATACGACATGTGTGTGCAGTGAGACGTTAAGATGTTGTCTGTCTATTTTTTAGTTTAAAAAACAAAAGAAAGTAGTTCTTTTGTTTTTTGACTTAATAAAAATCATATGTTACAACTATCGATTTGTGGACCATATGTTGGCCGCAACAATAATGTTACTAAAATTTAGATGTCTACAGTTTGAATCTGGCCGATAGCTAAATGTTACGGACTAACATTTACGATCGTTTAGAAAAAGAAATGGACGTGTATTAACATTTTTGTAAGAACTAACAATGTTACTAACATTTCTCTGTTGAATTTTGTTCAAATTAATCATCTTAATGTCACATCTTGTCTCTATTGTATGCCCATCTTTAGTGATAGTACAGATAGGAAAATACCGTTTAATGTCTATATAAGATATATATTTTTATATATCCCGTTAAACAGAAAATTATCTTTAAAACAGTAACGTTTAACATTTTTATTTTACAATCTCATTTCTAGCATACTTTTCCAAACAAAACAGTTTAAATATAATAAAAAAATTTAACGAGTTTAACGTTTTTGCACTTTTTTTATTTATTCATTGATAAAGAAATGCCTATAGTTTCACAAAAGCTATAGCTATAATAATAACTATTTAATTATGGATGCAACGCATTTTATTGACGAACCATACAAATAAACAAATCCTGTTCCAACAAATAGATATTCAAGATATTAAACATTTATTGTTCAAAACCATTAAATTCATTAAATAGTTTCATGTATTCAATTTGCATGAAGTTGTCATAACTTTAAGGCCGCATGAATCTGTGACTTTTTTTTTCGTATTTAGTATTCGTAATTAGTACTCAACGCCCCTTCTATATCCAAGAAAACCTGCAATTCAAATTCTCTATCCAATCCCGTACTACCAGGTCCCGTTTATCTGACATCTACCTTCCACCTCACCGAATTGTTAGCTGCATATCTCTGGAACTCTATTACATACAACATACGTCATGTACCAACCCTTCCTTCGTTTAAATCCCTTCTATTTAACCATCTTTCTCTTCACCAATCCGACCCATTATTATAATAGTACAGATGTTTTGTAATTGACTTTTTGTATGTTTAGTCAGTTAGTTTTTTAATTAATCTATTTTTTTCTCTCCATATATATAAGTTATGATTAAGTGTGGGCACAGTGTTTTATGGCCTATTATATGTTATTATAAAATGAAAAGTGCCTTTGTAATTGTTCTAAAAGGACCTAGTCCTAGAATAATAAAATATTTTTCATTTCATTTCAATTCAGATCAGAAGTTCGATGTCTTTCAAAGATTACATATACATAAAATCCATAGAAATGAAAATACGTCCACTCTTTTCATGGATTTTTTTATTATTCCATAAAAAGACGACAAAGATAAATTACATAAACATGTGTATGAAATAGGATAGATACGAAATGAAATTAAACAGTCATTCCTTAAGATGAGTAATTTTAATGCAGTTTGCTCTGTAACTCCAGTAATGGTCTACTCGGCATTGTATTCGCAACAGAAAAGACATCTCTGTTGTTTTCATGTCTAAACCATACAAACGCCTTTTGATCATGGCTTATAGTCCCCTTCTGTGGCCGGTTCACTGTTCACTGTGGGTGCAGCTTTCAATTACTAACTAGCTAACCCCTCAGCCAGTCCTTTTTAAGGACCAAGGAAAAACCGCTGGATATAGAACAGAGATATATTGTAACCTTATTGTTGGAACAAGGACCGTAGGTAGGTACAAGAGAGAATGGAGTCAGCAGCCGCACATACTGATCTAATTAGTTCAGCTTTGTTGCCTCTCCATTAGATTGTCTTCCACGATATTACTTTTTTATTTCATACAAGCAAAACCCTGATTCAATCAGCATACACAATCCAAACGTTTTAGAAGTACGGAATCAGTATTGGAGGGCAAAAATCAAATTAAAACGAGGTTGAAACAGGCCTCTAGGTTTTTTAATTGTTTGAATAAAAAATTATTCATTTAAATTAATAATAATGGTAATTTATTTAATGTTATTTACAACTGTTTAAAAATATATACAAGTAAATTTTCTGTAGGTGATATAGTGATATGATACAAACATGTGTAGAATCTACCCATTTCTAGAGGAGTAGATCTCAAGGACATCGTCTTTTCATAGGCCTAGGATCATTATTAGGTAATGAAGGAGAAGCCAGTTTAGAACACTAGTGGGTTTGGGTAGTTAGGAAGTTTATCTTGGAAGGATTGATATCAGGTACTGGCCAAATCGGCAATATATGGGACATTGAGGTCCTGTTAGAGGACTTGATTTGTGACAAAGTAAGGAGCATTACGGATTTTACGAAAGATTTTGGACTTTAAGGATTAGATTCGGGAGGAATTTGATGGCTTAGTGGAGCCCCAAAGCTCAACTCCGTATGTCCACACCGATCTTATGATAGGCCATTAAATTAAAAAAACATTTCGAAAATAGCCCTGTCCTACACCTCTATTCATTATAAGAGACGGTGGGTCCTTACTGAAGTTGTCGTCTATCAATAATGAAACTTGGGAAATTGTTCGGTGCCTTTCACGTTACGGCTGTTGAATAGTAATTAAATTCCGTGACATGCAAAAAATTTAACTATGCAGAAAATTCTGTGCATCTTTATGTGTGAACATAAACAAAGTATATTAATGTTTTGTTTTTTTTCCTAGATGAGTCCCTAGTTTCTTTCTTTTCAAATTTTTTATTGAAAATGATTCAATCTAACAATAAATAATATACAAACAATAAGTATATGTGTATGTATATAAACATTATAAGAATTAATAATGATAACATAAATAAAATAAGATAAATAATATAAGTGATAAAATGAGTATAGTAATGTTGGAATTTCGCAAATAAACAAAAAAAAAAAAAGGTACTAGAATTAAATAAAACCAAATGAGTAAACAATATGGTAAATACTATTTAGGATTATTTATGTTCCATGCTGAAAATATAAACAAATTTTGGCTTCACCACTCTCCACATGTGGATAACAAAGCAGGACTCCAATATATCTCTGTACTTCTCTCCTATAGCGAGTGAGAGAAATAATGTCACAGAGACTTAGAACTTAAGTAGATAAGTAGAGGATATTTATATACATTGTTTATTAACCATGGGTTTCGAGGCCAATGCAGTTGGTTTTGTTTATTACATAATATGGAACATTGACTATTGTTTGAAGGGAATAGATACGCTTAATTTTTGAAAAATTATCTGTCCCCAAGTTGTCAATATAGTTTGTCTTTTAAAGTTACCTGAAATCGTAGTAGTCTTTTAGAAGCTCCGAGCACAAAAAGAATAAAAACTAACCAGCTCGAATATGAAAATTTACTTGGACGAAGTTAACAATGGAAACATAAACGTATAATCAAAATAAAACATTGGGCCCCCCGTAGCTCAGTGGTTAAGACACAGTCTTAGCAAATTGATGTCTATGGCGGTGCCAGTTCGAATCTGGCCTAAGATGTTGACTTTCTTCATTGATTGCGGTCCCACAAAATGAAGAACTTTGACCCCTAACCATGGTTAGGCAGTATAAGACTCCGATGGGAGTCTTGGCCGAAAAAAAAAATCATTTAAAAAATAAAATATAAAGAATATAAATTAAAATAAAAAGTAAATTAATTATATTACCAACTACTTGCCACTATACAGCTGATTAAAACAGTGGATTGTTGACCTGTTGCTAGGCTACGCAATCTAAATAATTTCCACCTAGCATTATTCTTAGATTTAAATATTATAATACAAAATATGAATAAACTTCTAAAAATAAAATAAACTTCTAAATGAAATAATACAAATAAAAGTAAATGTAATTAAATTAAATACTATGACTATTTATAAATTAATATTTGAATGTGTGAACAGCGTAGATTAAGTTATTGTGTTTTAAGACTCATATTTGGGCTCCATGTTAGTTTTTTTATCGTTGAATTTAAGTGTACAAATAAAACTACACTTCAAAATTGTACAACTTTTTTTCGTTATTGAAATTATTCTGAATTCCTGTTGTTTTTCAGTTTATTGTTGTCGTAAGTATTGCTTTCTTTTTAAAAATATTAATAAAGAAATGTAAAGTTCTTTGTCGCTAATATTATATATGTATTACCTTAATATGAATTCGATTTATATGAGTATATATTGAACATTTATTTATATACTAGCTCATAAATTAGAACTGTCTGTTTTGTTTGGAGAATATGTGACGTGTTTGGATCGGAGACATGCGGGAACCTAGAATATCGTCGAATTTCCCAACGTCAGCCGGACAGATCAGGAATCCGCTGTACGACAGCTTTGGAAGTTATAATTTCCTCTCCGATACCATCTTGTCCTGTATGTCATGTTTGTTTAGACATTCGGAATCAAATCCGATTACCTGTGCTGGAGCAATATTGCCAGTGCTCATGCATACTATTTGCCAGTATTGAGTACTTAAATTTGTCAATCACATATTTTATATTATATTTGGATATTAAAAATTTATTTCGTTTATTAGCATAAGGCCTAGACGCATACAAATGCACGTAGGATAAGGTTGTATTATAAACTATAGTCTCGGGTAGAATAATCAATACCATCAGAGGATAAACTCGTTTACATACTAAGCTCACCTTCGCCCAGGAGGTAAAACTGTGTTGAGAATTAGTTGACTGTTTCTTGACAAAACAGCACTTGTTTGCTACTTCTCGTCCCTTCATCCATTAAACGCTTGAGATCGTGAGCGCTGTTTTTCCTCGACGGTGGAGGGTTATTGACTCACGAAGTTGGGAGAAATTGGCAACGGAAAGTCTGCTAGGATAAATATAAAAATATTGTTGTTTCTGAGAAAAGAAAAGCTAAAAATAATTACTGGGTTTTGTTATTTTTAATATTCTTTAAAAATATATATTAAAACAAGAAGAACTTACATGAACTAGTCTTTCATGATTTCATGACAATAAAGTCAAGTGTACACGAGTTTTAGTTAGTGAAT
>NW_027107369.1:21666-22114 GCF_000696795.3 Halyomorpha halys | reverse complement strand
TGTTGCGCAATAGGTAATAGGGATGACTGATCACATTTGTACTAAAATTTAAAGAAATAAAAAAATAAATAAATGAAAAAAATATATAAAAATAATGTATGAGGCTGATGTTAATTTAAATCGACTTCAGAATGCTAAATAAACTTAAATATTACACAAAAAAGATTTTTTTTAAAATTTATTTATTGATATTTACAACTGTATAAAAAATACAAGTAAATGTGATCATAATGACATAATGATATGATACAGGATGTAGATAAACTACCCTGTCGTAGAACTCTAAAAAGTTTACAATATTAGGTCACGAGGCCATCTTCTTTTCAGGCGCCTCAAAGGATTGCCAGGAATGTAAGAGAAAGCAAGGTTAGAAACGAGTGGGTTTGGGTGGTTAGGGAGTTTATTATGGAAGGAATAATATCGGGTTCGGGCTAGATCGGTTACATAA